>NW_012267303.1:4268240-4270153 GCF_000151885.1 Dipodomys ordii
GGCCAGGCGGGCACCGCAGTGGCCCCGGGAAGCCGGGGAAGGAGCCTGGGCCCGGCACCCGCCCCGGAGCACAGCTCAGCCGGGCGGGTCCTGATGTGCTCCGGCTCCCACACCTGTGCTTCAGGGCCGGTTCCAGGGCTGGCGGGGACCCTGGGGCCCTGCCCTCCCGGGGGCCCTGTCCCAGGGCTGGCGGGGACCCTGGGGCCCTGCCCTCCCGGGGGCCCTGTCCCAGGGCTGGCGGGGACCCTGGGGCCCTGCCCCTCCCGGGGGCCCTTTCCCAGGGCTGGCGGGGACCCTGGGGCCCTGCCCTCCCGGGGTCCCTGTCCCCCACACGGCCACGAGGGAGGCGCGCGGATGTCACTTTCTTTTTACAAAGACTTTATTGTCTGACATGCTTGACAAACAAAAATCACAGCCACGATGGATGGAGTTCTGCAGAAGATGGAGGCGCAGGCCGCGCCCTGCACGCCTCAAAGACGCCACGAATTCTCTTCAAGGAACAGCTGCCTCCATAACTTCTTCACATAAAAATACACCATATTCTGAAGATGCCTTAGGAAAAAAGTTTTTAAGTTTATAGTTCCTGGTCCGCATAGAAATCAGAGGCGACACTGGCGCGCACGCGTCCTGCGGGGCGGGGTGGGGAGGGGGTAACCGGCCCGTGGGAGCCGCTGGGCCCAGCGCTCAGCTGTCCTGGCCAGCCCACGGCCTTGCCCAGCCTCACCCAGCAGACAGACAGGGATGGATCCACCCAGAAGGCTGGGATGCCAGGCACAGAGTTTGAGACTCTCCAGGGTGCAAGGGGTTCTTGGTGGGGAATGAGCCAGTGTTGAACAAGACCGTTCAACACCAAACGACAGCCTCGGTCCACACACTGCTTCGTTGGGAGAGAAGTGTGGGTCACCACAAAGTAAAGAGTTTTGATGCCAGAGACGGAGGTTCAAGTCCTGTCACTGCCCTTTTGGTGCTGTGCATCCTCAGGCAAGTTACCTCCCCCTCTGGCCTTGATTGCCTCATAATAAGGGGACAACAGTCCCTACCTTGCAGGACTGTCTGCAGACGAAACAAAATCCTGTGTGCACATGGCTGGAACCAAAGTGAGCAGCCTTCATCCGAGGGCCGCACGAGGCCAGTGGGGTGCAAAGTCAGGAATCAGAACAGATGCGAGACAGAGTCCATGGCAGACACTTTAAACAAGGAGCGGCCTGACCCCACGTCTCCAGCCCGGGCTCCGAGCGTGCGTCACCCACAGAGGTGAGTCCACGGCCGCAGTCCTCCAAAGCCAAGACCAAGCTGCTGGAGCCCGGGGCATGTCGGGGGGCAGGCGCGGGACGCTCTGGAGCTGCAGAGGCCAGACAGGATCCCGGGCCGCAGAAGATGGCCGCAGAGCGGAGCCCTGTGGGAAGTGGGAGGGAGAGGCACAGTGCACTTTGTCAAGGGGGTGCGTGCATGTGTGCGTGTGTGCGTGCACACGCCCCAGGTGCAGTTTCTGGGCCCCACAGGGTGCATTGAGGAGAGCCAGGCTCGGGCCAACACCTCCTGCAGTGCTCTTGGTTTCTCGATGCCCCAGCGGCCACGGCCTCTGCTGCCAGCCCACCCGGTCCTCGTCCTCGGGCCCAGCGCGGCCGTCCTGCCAGGCTGGTGCGGCAGGCTCCAGCGGGCAGGGCTGGGCCGGGAGGTCAGGAGTTCCGGGGCGTGGGGAGGTCGATGACGATGGGCGGGTTCACGGGCTGGTAGTTCACAGTGCACACCGAGGCGTTCACATAGGTGGTGGTGCCGTCTGCCATGACCCCGTAGCCTGGAAGGGAAGCGGGGCTGTCGGCTGGGACCCGGGCACCGCCGGCCGCGCGCCAGCCAACACCCTTCTACTGGAAGCCCAGTACAGGGAGGCCTCCAGCACCGTCCCCATCTCC
>NW_012267303.1:4270203-4277559 GCF_000151885.1 Dipodomys ordii
CTCACGGTCTCTCCTGCCCGGGCTGGCTTTGAACCGCGATCCTCAGATCTCAGCCTCCTGAGTAGCTAGGATTACAGGCGTGAGCCACCAGCGCCCTGCTTACTGCAAGTTCTAAAGTTGAAAAATACTCTGATCTTCCTCCTAAAAAATGACTTGAAGCCAGAAACTGGCTCAACACCTATAATCCCAGCTACTCAGGAGTAAGGTCTGAGGATTGTGGTTTGAAGTAAACCCAAGTAAGAAAGTCACTAATTAAGCACCAAAAAGCCAGAAGTGATGCTGTGACTCAAGTGATAAGAGTGCTCACTCTGAACAATAAAGCTCAGAGACAGTGCCCAGGCCCTGAGTTCAAGCTCCAGGACCAGCACCAAAAAAAAAAGAAAAAAGAAGAGAAAAAAAATAAGACTCGAGAATATCAAGCCTCTTCCATGGAGACATGCCTGTATTAAATCACGCACGGGCACACCCGCGCATGCGCACACCCACATTATCTGCAGACGGGACGGGAGGCTGTGCAAGGCTGGACGGTGACCTGACTTAGATCACTGGCCGTGCACACCTTTCTCCTGTGGTGGCTGGAGGTATTGAGGGACCCCCCAGGGGTCCCTGCCAGTTGCGTTGGTGGAGAGTCAGACATGAGTCTGGGCTTTGGGAAGCGAGGATGGGGTCTGCTGGGGCTCGGGGCTGGGGCTGGGGCTGGGGCTCTGGCTGGCTGCTGGATGATGCCGTGACCCGTCGGGCAGCCGAGTCCTGAGCTGCTCTGCTCCCAAAGAGCGCTAACATGGTGGCAGCAGCCTACTAAAGACGCCTGGGTGGTTTGTTCCGTCTGGGCTGTGAAGGTCCTCACAACAGCCCGAGGCACAGCCCGCACGGAAACTCCCCGCTGGGTTCCCAGTGTGCGCTGTGCATCTTGGGAGACGCGCTTGTGAGATCAGTGGTGGCGGAGGGCTGCGTCGCCCCATGAGCTGTCTGCAGACCTGGTATGCGGGGAGCCCTGGCTTCCCAGGCAGGGGGACAGGCCAGGGTTTGAGTTGGATTTTCTCCCAAAATGTTTCTGCACACTGCAGCTCAGTCACTGTGTCTAATCACAGGTTTAATGGCCCTCAACTGCTCGCTGAGGGCCCAATTCGATTAAAACACGTCCTGCGGAAGCCATGAATAATCCTCGTCTTGGCTTTCCCATCTTCCAGAAGCTTCCACCCAGCAGAAGCCAAATGGATTTTTACTTTATTTCCATTTTTTCTATTGACATGTGCCCCTCCCCCATAATACTTGATTACAGCCACCTTCTCCCGCCCCAGCCCAACCTCTGCAGAGCCCTGGGCTGGGGGGCTCAGCTCATCCCTGGGCCTCTCTTCTGCTCACCAGTTTGACAGGCTCTGGGCAGAGATGCCTGTGAACTCCCGAGGAAAGCTCAAGTACCAGGACCTCCTGAGCCGGCTCAGCAGCTTGAGACCAGCCTCGCCCGCCTCCCCCGCCTCCCCTGCCTCCCCTGCCGCAGACGACTCCACCGCCACCCAGCGGGGGAGCAGCACCCCGGAAATATCAGAAGACACGAGATGTGTCAGCTCCCCCAACCGAGACACGAAAACAGGGTCAAAGGGGAGGAGTCACCTCTGCGTGAGTCACTGGCAGGGTGGGGTGGGGGGGAGGCGCACACCTGCCCTGGGTGGATGATGGGACTCAGCACGAAGCCAGCTTCCTGGGGGCTGTGCTGCAGAGGTGAGGTTGAGGAGGCACTGGGAGGGAGGGATGCGCTGGCTGCCAGAGCTGGATCCAGCCAGCACTCCCCACCCACAGCTGACCTGAGCGAGATGGGGTGGAGGCTCCCGTGCTGAGGTCCTCTGAGCACTGGGCTGAGCCGGCCCAGGCCGGGTGGACGGCCAGTGCCCATGCTGGCCGAGGCACTTGCCTGGGAGCGGCTGAGGGAGTGCACCCAGCGCAGCACAGCAGGCCTGGCTGGCGGCCCGGCTCAACAAGCCCCAGATAGGGACTGTGATGCACTCATTGAGTCACTATTTAGTGCACACCTACTGTGTGCTGCGCATCTCTTTAAGATGACCCCCATTCTTGGGTGCTCCTGTTCTCACTGTCAATGAGAGATGGTGAAGATGAGTTTAGTAAATTCAAAGGGCATCAACAGCCACGCCTTCGCCCCTGGCCTCTGTGACGGTGCCGCCCTCAGCGGCCAAGGCCACCTGCGCTGGGCCAACGGAGCTCAGAGAGTGATGCAGAGGCTTCATGGGGGAGTCGGGGGGGTGGGGCGAGGGGCTGGTGAGTGTTAGATGAGATGTGAGGACTGCTGCTGTCCTGAAGCTGGAAGGAGCTACAAGCCAAGGAATGCACACACCACACATGCACACACGCACACATGCATGTGAACATGTTGTTTGTGCATAACACGTGCACACACCACACTACGAATGCCACCGGTGTGAACATGCCTCACATGTACATGCATGTGCGATGTATATCACATGCATGTGCTGCAGTATATGTGTGCACACGTGCATACCACACATGTGCATGCACGGCACACATTGCACAGGTACATGTATCCCGCCTGTGCATACCAACACATGTATACACCACACATGCACACACTTGCAATACCACACCACACATGCATGTAGACACCATATATACATCACACATCATAAACACATTTGAACCATACCTATATATTTATTTCCAAAACCATTCTGATAACTACTGTTTGGCCCCAATCCACCCCACTGATAGATATCAAACTTAAATTGTCAGATGACATGCTTTAGCTCTCATTTTACTTTGGAGCCAAAACTGCCTGTAGAACTGAGACCTCCACCTTGAGCCTCTCCCCCTGAGCCTCTCCGCTGGGCCTTCCCCCTGAGCCTCTCCCCCTGAGCCTCTCCCCCTGAGCCTCCCCACTGGGCCTTCCCGCTGGGCCTCCCCCGGGCCTGCTGTAGTTTCATCACCTGCGCTTTGGCTCACGTTGAGGAATTGCTTTGTTCCTCTCTGCCAGACCCCCACATCGGGCAACCCGTCCCTGCAGAACTGTGAGTCCATTGAGACAAAGCTGCGGAAGCAGATCCACGGCTGCTGGCGTGAACTCCTGCGGGAGTGCAAGGAGAGAGACGTGGACAAGCAGGGAAGCATCACCGCATCCGACTTCCTTGGTCTGTCCCCGCTCCCTGTCACTGGGGGGGGGGGAAGGAAGGGGGACGGCGCTGTCACTCTGAGTGGAGCTTGAGACTCTGGCACCCACGTGGCAAAGCCCACACTCCAGCCATCCCAACACTGAAGACCCAGCTTGCTAGTGACCCCAGGAGACTGACATGTCAGGAGGAGGGAAGGGATGGGGCGGGACACAGCCTCTCATGGTGGAGAGGGGAAGGGTGCAGAGGGTGGCACCAATACCCCATGTCTGCTGACAGCCCCGGCCTCGTGGGGCAGCACAGGCAGGAAGACAGGCAGGAAGTGAAACTCTGCTTTGAATTAACAATGCAAACAGGGGCTGGAGGCATGGACCAAGTATAGAACACCTGCCTAGTAGTAGAGAGTCCTTGAGTTCAATCCCCAGTCCTGCCAAAGGGAGAAAAGAAGTGCTTGGTCAGAGGATGGAGCGTGACCCAGCCCCAGCCTGCTCCCACCCCATCCCCATCTCAAGTGTGCAACGGCTTCCCTCACGCCCCAGTCCCGCAGGCCGGCCTCGGCCCAGCCCCGGACCACTGCCGTCGGCCCCAGTGCCTGCAGCACATCCACAGGAGGTGGCTGTGGCTCTTGGGGCCAGGACCCTGGTTGCCTGGGACAGTGTGAGCCAGTGGGGCAGCCCCTCCTGACAGCACATATTTTGCATACCTGCCATGAGCATGGGGCAAGCTGGGCCAGCAGGGGATGGCACCTGGGGAAGGAAGGAAGGAAGGAAGGAGCGGCTTGCCACCAACACACTGTGGTTTCCGTCTTCAGCTCTCGTGGAGAAGTTCCACCTGAACATCAGCAAGGAGGAGAGCCAGAAGCTCCTGGTGAAGTACGACCTGAAGAACAACGGGCAGTTCGCGTACTGTGACTTCATCCAGAGCTGCGTGCTCCTGCTGAAGGCCAAGGAGACCTCGCTGATGCGCCGGCTGAAGATCCAGAATGCGAACAAGATGGTACGCACACACTTGCGCTCCAGGCGCACGCCCACCCCCCTCAGCTCAGCCCCCGTGGGTTCCCCAGGCTTCCCGGCAAGGCGGCCATGGATCCCACCGCCTGCCCAGCTTCACCACGAGCCAGGACTCAGCACCATCTCCCCACGCAGGCATTCTCCATTACCAAAGGCCGGTGTGGCAGGCGGCTGCCACTTGGGGCAGACAGCATAGGATCCGTGTCACCCCTGCACTGAGGCCAGACTTTAGGGACATGGAAATAGCCCAGAAACTTCTTTCCTCAGTGTCCTTCTGGAACCTTCAGAGCCTGGAGACCTAGGCTAGAAACAGGACCAAGGGGCTTCAGACTCATCCAAGGGGCAGACAGCTGCGCATCGCAGCTTTTCCCAGAGCCACGGGGATGGCGGGCAGCAGGGCAGGGTCCCATGGCACCAGTCAGGAATCACCCCGCGGGAGCAGGGCCACCACAGCAACATTAACCTTAGCCCTGCCGGCATGCAGCACCTTCGGAGACCAGCGGAGCCTGGTCTGCGTGGAGCAACGCCAGTAATCCATGGTTAATCCACAGTTAATCCACAGCTAATCCACAATATGATCCATAGTTAATCCATGGTGTAACCACATCTTTCCATGTGCCCCCGTGTGCTCCATGTACTCCTGTGTGCTCCTACCTGTTCTCATTTACTCCTGTTTCCATGTGCTCCTGTGTTCCATGTACTCCTCTGTGTACCTGTGTGTCCCCATATACTCCTATGTATTCCGTGTGCTCCTGTGTGCCCCCATGTGTTCCCATGTATTTCATGTGCTCCATGCACTCCTGTGTTCCATGTACTCCTGTGTGCTCCTGTGTGTCCCCATGTGCTCCATGTGCACCTGTGTGCTCTTGTGTGTTCCCATGTACTCAGTGCGCTCCATGTGCTTCAAGTGCTCCATGTACTCCTGTGTGCTCTGTGTGCTCCATGTGCTTCATGTGCTCCGTGTACTCCTGTCTGCTCTGTGTTCCATGTACTCCTGTGAGCTCCTGTGTTCTCATGTACTCCCATGTGCTCCATGTGCTCCATGTGTTCCATGTGCTCCATGTGCTCCGTGTACTCCATGTGCTCCATGTGTTCCAAGTGCTCCATGTGTTCTGTGTGTTCCATGTGCTCCGTGTGCTCCATGTGCTCCATGTGTTCCAAGTGCTCCATGTGTTCCATGTGTTCCATATGCTCCGTGTGTTCCATGTGCTCCATGTGTTCCATGTGCTCCGTGTGCTCCATGTGCTCCATGTGTTCCATGTGTTCCGTGTGCTCCGTGTGCTCTGTGTGCTCCGTGTGCTCCGTGTGTTCCATGTGCTCCATGTGTTCCATGTGCTCCATGTGTTCCATGTGTTCCGTGTGCTCCATGTGTTCCGTGTGCTCTGTGTGTTCCTTGCACTCCCATGTACTCCCATATATTCCATGTGCTCTGTGTGTTCCCATGTACTCCATGTGCTCTTGTGTGTTCCTATGTACTCCCATGTATCCCATGTGTTCCATGTACTCATGTGTGTTCCTTGGTGTTCCATGTGCTCCATGTGTTCCATGTGCTCCATGTGCTCTGTGTGTTCCCGTGTGCTCCATGTGCTCTTGCGTGTTCCTATATACTCCCATGTATCCCGTGTGTTCCATGTACTCATATGTGTTCCTTGGTGTTCCTTGTGCTCCATGTGCTCCATGTGCTCCATGTGTTCTATGTGTTCCACGTGCTCCATGTGTTCCATGTGCTCCATGTGTTCCATGTACTCCATGTGTTCCATGTGCTCTGTGTGTTCCATGTGCTCCATGTGCTCCATGTGTTCCATGTGCTCTGTGTGTTCCTTGCACTCCCATGTACTCCATGTGTTCCATGTGCTCTGTGTGTTCCTATGTACTCCCATGTATCCCATGTGTTCCATGTACTCATGTGTGCTCCTTGGTGCTCCATGTGCTCCATGTGCTCCCTTGTGTTTTGTGTGCTCTCTGTGCTCCCGTGTGCTCCGTGTGTTACATGTGCTCCCCTGTGCTCCATGTGCTCCTATGTATCCCATGTGCTCAGTGTGTTCCATGTGTTCCATGTGCTCCCATGTGCTCTGTGTGCTCATGTGTGCTGTATGCTCCATGTGATCTTGTGTGTTCCCATGTGCTCCTATGTATTCCGTGTGCTCCATGTGCTCTGTGTGCTCCTGTGCTCCTGTGTGTGCTGTATGCTCCTGTGTGTGCTGTGTGCTCCTGTGTGTGCTCCTGTGTGTGCTGTGTGCTCCTGTGTGTGCTGTGTGCTCCTGTGCTCCTGTGTGTGCTCCTGTGCTCCTGTGTGCTCTGTGTGCTCCTGTGTGTGCTGTGTGCTCCTGTGTGTGCTGTGTGCTCCTGTGTGTGCTGTGTGCTGTGTGTGCTGTGTGCTCCTGTGTGTGCTGTGTGTGCTGTGCTGTGTGTGCTGTGTGCTGTGTGTGCTGTGTGCTGTGTGTGCTGTGTGCTGTGGTGCTCGCGTCCCAGCATCTGTAGCAGTGCATCGGGTGGAAGTGAGCAGCATGCTCGTTGCTGTCACTGGCCAGGACAGACACTGGGCAGGGCTGTGACTCTGGCTTGGCCAGGAGGGAGCTGTGCCTGGGCGCAGGCCAGGTTCACGAGGTCAGCCTCTCTTGCCCCATCTGGGAGCCAGAACTACTGGCCACATAGGCAGCGGAAAGCCACAGCAAGTGCAGGGTCCACAAGACCTCCTCCACTTCCTACCTGTCACCCAGGGGCTCCGCTGGACACAGCTGTGGGCACAGCTGTGCTGGCTCAAGAGCACGTGCCTCTCCCATGCCCTCCCTGGGCAGAGCCACCCTGTCAGAGGCCTCCGGGGGGCTGGGCGGGCGCTGTGAGCGGCCCTGGTGACAGGCGCGGCCCGCCTCCTGCTGCTCCTCGGGGGTGTCCCCACGGGTGTCCTGTCCGCTCGGCCCAGCCAGTGCCTGAGCCTCGCCACCTGCGCGTGGCTGCCACATGCCCCTCGCATCCCGGCCACACGGCTGGCTGTTTGGGAGCTCATCCCTGTCTGAAAAGTGGCTTGGGCACTTGCTCCCCAAAGCTGGGGATGGGGCTATTTCTATCAGGGGCACTATGTGAGGTAAAAGCGGAGAGCATTTGTTTGGAGGGGGTCGGTCGTGGGGCCTGAACTCTGGGCCTGGGCACTGTCCCTCAGCTCTTCAGCTCAAGGCTAGCACTCTACCACTTGAGCCACAGCGCCACTT
>NW_012267303.1:4284966-4296087 GCF_000151885.1 Dipodomys ordii
TACAGCCTGCCAGGGAGCCGGGCATTGGGGTGAGATGCTCAAATAACCACTGCACCCCATCCCTGCTGAGGGCCTGGATGGGGTAGGGCCAGGCTCCCCGCACAGAGACACACACGCCACTGCCACCGAGGACCTGGTACCCCAAGACTGGAGGCAGAGCAAGCCCCACACACCCCAGAGCCAGAGCTCCCCTGGGAAACGCCCTAAGACAAGCAGCACGAACTCATGAGGAAGATCTCCAGGTACCGCAGGCAGCTCGCATGTCAGCCTCCACACCACCAGCCTCACACCACCAGCCTCCATCCTACCGGCCTCCCTACCACCAGCCTCCACACCACCAGCCCCCTGACCACTGGCCTCCACACCACCAGCCTCCACAACACCGTCCTCCAGCCCACCAGTCTCCTGACCACCAGCCTCCCGACCACCAGCCTCCACAACACCAGCCTCCACACCACCAGCCTCCCGACCACCAGCCTCCACACCACCAGCCTCCCGGACGACCCATATGGTGGCTGCCTGCTAGCCTCCCATGGCTACACAAACGAAAAACAATTTACTCCAGCGAACAATTAGCTTCCTCTCAGCCCCTCTCTGCCTGAGTGGGCAAAACAGGCGGGGTGTTCTCGTATGAGGAGGCCAGGACAGGGAGGGGAAGGAGGGGAGGAATGGCAGACCCCACCCCAATGGCTAGGAGAGGCAGACACTGGGTTTAAGTCCACTCTTCACCCAGACGGTTAATAGTGCCTGGGCCTCATCCACCCACTGACAGTGCTGTGCAGGCTGGGGCCTCGCACTGAGGCTGGCTGTCCTCACTCCACAGCATGTGGGTAAAATGGTGGCCCGCTGCTCAGCTGCCCTGGCTGATCCAGGCTGCAGAGGAAAGGGGAGGGAGCATGGGCAAGGGCGGGGAGGGACATCAGAGAGGAGGAGACAAAAGACAGTACGTCCAGAGGGAAGGGGAGAAGGGGGGATTGATGGAGGCTCTTACCCAGCGGTGGGCCGTGCGTGATCAAGACGTCCACGCCCTCGGGGATGAGGTTCCATTTCTCCAGCAGCGCCTGGCCCCTCGGGAGGTTGAAGCCCCAGCCATAAAACCAGGGCTGCCTGGGGGAGAAGAGCAGGCGTTTCAGGGGCGCTGGCAGCAGGCGGGGCAGCCGCGGGCCAAGGAGAAGCGAGGACCAGGAGAGCTCAGACCAAGGGAGGGGAGAGCCCGGAGCCAGCGGCTGCTGGCCAGGCGTGGTGCCACCACGTACGCTATCACCATCATCACCATCACCACCACCAGCATCTTCCCCACCTCCAACAGCATTGCCATGGCAGCCCCCTGACCCATGCCTGGACCTGTGCCTGGTCTCCCTGTGCCCTCTGCGGCTGGGGCACCCAGGGTGGGCAGCGCAGGGGGGACTCCAGTCAGAGGACACGGGAGAGGCGAGGCTGCTTCCGTCTCTGTCCCAGCTCGCTCGTCCCATCCTGAGTGGCCAGGACAGTCCCTCCACGGCCCGGCCTCCGCCAAGGCCCCCGGCTGTGCCCGGGGTCTGGAGCCCAGGCTGGGCACACTCGCGCTCTGCCAGCTGAGGGGGCGGGTGGGGTGCATGGGTGGGGTGTGCCGTGAGGAAGCCACAGAGGCCTGGACTCTCAGGGTCCCCTGAAAGCCCAGCCCGGCCCTCTGATGAGGAAGGGGGTGGGGGTTTCCAGCGCTGACCTCAGAGCGCGGGCGCTGTGTCTGGATGTCTCCCTTCTGGTCCTCCCTTCTGACTGCTGTGCCCACCACCCGGCACGGGAGTGGGGGGCTACCAGGACAGGCGGGGTCCCCCCTTTGGCACATCCCCGAGCTCCAGCTTGCATCTGGAATGGGGGAGCGGGTAGGGTTGAACCCCTCAGGGATACTTCCAGAAGAGGTTTCTGAGCCGCCCCAGGCTGGAGCTCTGCCACCCTTGTGGGTGCCGCCCACACCCGGCCTGCACCGACGCCCAGGAGCCATAAAGATCCCAGGGCTGCCAACCCCGTGGCTGCCTGGATCCGAACCCGGCACCTGAGCAGGCTGTGCCTCTCTGCGGGTGGAGAACCGCTGCCTGCCTGCCCATTGGACGGGGCAGTCCGTCCATCCATGTGGCCAGCCCATAGCCAGTCCACGACCAATCCATGGCCAGTCCACAACCAGCCCAGGCCAGCCCACAGCCAGTCCACGGCCAGCCCAGGTCAGTCCCCGGCCAATCCACGGCCAGTCCACAGCCAGCCCACAGCCAATCCACGAGTCCATGGCCAGCCCACGTCCAGTCCATGGCCAATCCATGGCCAGTCCACAACCAGCCTAGGCCAGCCCACAGCCAGCCCAGGCCAACCCACAGCCAGTCCACAGCCAGCCCAGGCCAGCCCACAGCCAATCCACAGCCAGCCCACGGCCAGTCCACAGCCAGTCCATGGCCAGCCCATGGCCAATCTACAGCCAGTCCACGGCCAATCCACAGCCAGTCCATGGCCAGCCCAGCCCCCCGCCCAGCCCCAGGGGTGGGCGGTGAACGGGATTCTCGCTGAGCCACGCACGCTAGACAGTTTGATGTCCTGAATCTCTGTCTTTCTGTTCGAAGGTAACCATTGGAATAATTTTCTTACAGAATGATAGTTGCCATGACAACCAGCGCAAATTTTCCTTTTCTGAAACAGATGTCTCATTTAGTTGAAAATTAGAATGTGAATAAACCCATGGGAAAGACGAATTCAAACTTCCCCAGCGCGCCGGCCTTGTAGCCCTTCTCCTGGCGCTTAACCCCTTACCCGCCCGCCTCCCGTGCAACCGGACCGAGCCCCACCCCGGCCTGCCCAGTTACCCCCCCACATACACACCCCTGCAGCCTGTCTCCTCGGCCCCACCCTCCAGCCATGAACCCTGCACCCCCCATGCCAGGAATGGGGGGAGGGGGTCTGGGCTCCAGTCCTGCTGGAGCAGGGGCCACATAGGGACTCCCCCCTCTTCCCCTGGCTTCCTGCCGGCCCCGCATAGCTCCGAAAGTTCTGGTGAGGTCCTGAGCCGGGCTGCAGCCAGCCCGATCCCAGCACAGCCCATGTGGCCCCCAGGCCTCCACCACACAGGGCCCTGGGGTCCCCCAAGACGATCTCAGACAACCCCGACTCCCTCCAGTCCCCCGACAGCTACTGTTCCCGGAGCACAGCGCTGCCCACCGCCAGGCCTCGGCCCTGGGCTCCTGCCATTGGCAGTATCCTCCCTCTCCGCGACGTCCGCGGCCATTCTTCCCGCAGGCCTGGCTTGCCCGCTGTCGCCCGGTGACCACGCTTCCGCCACACTGCTCTTCCAAGGCAGAGCCAGGCACCCAGCAGACGGGGTGGGCCGCGGCGGGCTGCAGGCGGGGCTCGCTCCAGGGGTGTGTGGATGGAGGAGCGGCGGCTCGGTGGGAGGGTGTGGGGAGGGGCATCGCCATCCCCCGCCCGTGCCATCCTGGCGCCAGAACCCACCATCACCGCAGGCTCCCGTCCCTCGCCCTCCCGGGAGCCCGTCCAGCGGCTGTCCAGCGACGCGCAGGCCTCGCAGGCCGCCCCACCTCTGCCCGGCAGGAAGGCCCGGCTGAGGGTCACCTCCGCTCTCCACACGGCCCCCCTTCAGGGAAGGCCTGGGACTCTGCGGCAGCCCCCCCCCGCACCCCGCCGCCCTTGGGGGGTCAGACGAACGCACGCCTCCTCTGCGGGCTGTTCTGCCCTCTGCCCTCTGCCCTCCTCCCGCGCCGGCTCTGCCCGCAGTGGGGGCTCACGAGGGACAGAGACACGGTGTCACCTCCAGCCGGCGGCTCCGGATGCTCCGCAGCCCCTGCCGTCCCAGCCCCCCACATCCTGGACCCCCACGACCTCTCCCTGCCGGCTCCCTTCAGGGCCTCCGCGCCCGTGAGCCTGCGCCCCAGGCCCCGGCACGGAAGCCACTCAGGGCTGCGCCCGGGACAGGCGGCACCGTGAGGACCAGCCTATCCCGAGCCTGCCACCAGGGCCTGGGCCTCCATCCCGGGCCGGGCCTCGGCCGCCTCCTGGGGCCAGGGCCTCGGCCGCCTCCCCCAGGGCCGGGCCTCTGCATCAGGGTGAGGGGGCGTGGCGTCAGGGGAGGGCGTGGCACCAGGGTAAGGGGCGTGGCACCAGGGAGAGGCGTGGCTTCAAGGTGAGGAATGCTCAGGACGAGGGGTGGGGCGTCAGGGGCGTGGCATCAAGGTGAGGGGCGTGGCATCAAGGTGAAGGGAGTGGCGTCAGGGTGGGGCACGGCATCAGGGCGAGAGTCGGGGCGTTAGGTTGAGGGGTGTAGCGTCATGGTTGCGGGGGTGTGGTGTCAGGTTAAGGGGGCAGGGCGTTAGGCGAGGGGGCGGGACCTCAGGGTGAGGGGCGGGGCCTCAGGTGAGGGGTGGGGTGTCAGGGGCGTGGTGTCAGGGTAAGGGGGCGTGGCGTCAGGGCGAGGGGCGGGGCGTCATGGGGGGCTTCAGGACCGCTGGTGTTCTGAGCCCTCCTCGCCCTCCCTGTCCCCCCATGTTGGGGCGGGTGCTGCTGGCCCGGGGTCCCCTCTGGGGCCCCAGGCTCTGGGCTCAGGACAGAAGGGCTGGGCCCGGGGCGGGGAGGGAGGAGGGCGCCGCTGGCCAGCGGGTCAACGCCCGTCCAGCAAGCGAAGGACCCAGACTTCAAACCCAGTACTGCAACCAAAGAGAGAGAAAGAACAAAGAGGGCTCAGCCGCCCGAGCTGGGCTGCGCCAAACCAGCCTGGGGCGTCCGGGTCCACCTCCCCAACCCGAGCCGAAACACAGATCACAGCCCCTCCATGGCCCGGGCTAGGAAAACCTGACCTGTTCTGAAGATTTAAAATGCTTAAAAGTAGCCTGGTGCTGGCGATCCCACCTGTAACCCCAGCTGCCCAGGAGGCTGAGGGCAGAGGGGAAGCCAGCCTGGCAGGACAATCCGACTCTCTCTTTCTTTCTTTCTTTTTCTTCCTGGTACTGGGGATCGAACCCAAACCGTTGCACTTGCTAGGCAAGCACTTTGCCACTGAGCTACATCCCAGCCCCGAGTCAATTTCTTCAAAACAACAAAACAGCCAAAAGCTGAGCTGGAAGTATGGCTCAAGTAGTAGAGCACCAGCCATGAGTAAGCAAGCTGAGGGTTCAAGCCCTGGAACCAGAAAAAAAAAACCCCACCTCAGAACCCCCACCCAGGCCCCACCCTGGACACCCCCCTGCCCTGGGACCCCCCCAACCCCAGGACCCCCACCCCGGGGCCCCCCCCCCCCCCCCCCCCCCCGCGCTGGGAGGCGAGAAAGAGCCAGGCCCGCCCCACTTCTCGCACTACCCCCTGTTAAAGAGGTATCTCTTGGGGTGCCCTGCTGTGTGCAGGCCCGGGCATCCCCCCTCCCCAGCCCGGCTCCCTCTCCGGGGGCCTTCCCTCCTGGGGCTCAGTGGCCTCATCTCTGAAGTGGGAATGAGGGTCTCAAGGATTCAAGCGGCTGCAGCGCCGGCCTGGGCGCCCCCGGAGCCTCTCAGCATCGGCAGATAGCCTGTGCCCTGCAGAGGGCGACCTGGAGTTCCCTGCCCAAGCAATGACAGACCCGGTGAGCGCGTGAGGAGGGGCCGAGGCTGGTACCTGGTACCCAGTCCCTTCCACACTCTGCTGCTTCACTAACTGGCTGTGTAGACACCACCTTTATTCCCAGCCCTGGACACTCCCAGGAGCCAGCCACAGGCCTACTCCCTGAGGAAAAGGGGCCAGTCTCTGTCACTGCACAAAAGCCAGGGTGCTGGCCACCCGTGGTCCATGGTCCCTAACTCCTGGAGAGAGGGGCCCAGGTCCCCAGCTTGGACTCAGGCCTGCCCTGAGGGGAGACAGCCAAACCCCCCAAGCCAAGAATCATGATGGAGGCCCAGACGCAGGCCAGGCGCGGCCACGCCCCCAGGCGGAACCTCCCAGCAGGTTCCAGTCCTGCCTTCAAAATACCACAAGTAATGAGAGCAGATGGAGGAGCCTCATGCCAACTTCCCTCTCCTCCTCTCCCTCCTCTCCCTCCCCTCCTTCCTCTCCCTCCTCTCCCTCCTCTCCCTCCTCCCCTCACTCCTGGCTATTTTTCTTTTTAAATTAAGGCCGTTTTCAGTTAAATGAGAACAACAAAAATGTATCCAAAACCCGTCGTGAGCGCGGCATGTATAGGGAAGTTTTGTGGCTTCTGGGGTTTTGAGCACAGTCTTGGTGACACGGAGCCGCTCTCCTCCCTCTTCCCCTCGGCAGCTCTCACAGAAGGCCAAAGCCACGCACAGGCCACCGTGGGGACCAACGAAGAGAAAGGGCTTCCCGGAGCCCCGCACAGCCACGGTGCCCCAGAGGGAAGACGAACGCCCAGCTGAGAGGCAGGCACCCCGATCCAACGGTCAGTGTCGGGGTGGGCCCGACAAGATGGTCGCCTTGATCCTACGTGGTCAGATGTTGGGGTGCCCATTCGGGCAAGGACAGACCCACAGCAAGGGGACGGGAACAGGGGGCCTGGCCTTCATCCCAGGGAGCACACAGGGCACAGGAAAGCAGGAAGCCCGCCACGGGGTCCAGCACCGAGGCAGGGAAGCAGCCGGGAGACACGCACTGCAAGGTCGTGTGCACAGGAAGACCGGCCAGGCCTGGACTTCAGCTGTGTCCTCCACCTGCTTGACCATCCACTCATTTATTCAGGCAACAAATATGGACTAGAATGAGCCAGTGTATTAGACACTGGAGTTTGGTCTGGGTAGATTAGTTGAGAAATAAGAGTCAGGAAAACAAACAAAAAAACGCCTGGGGCAGTTGGGTGTGGGCTCAATTAGGAGGCTGAGATCTGAGGATCACGGTTCAAAGCCAGCCCAGGCAGGAAAGTCCATCAGACTCTTATCTCTCTGAGCCACCATACAGCCTGGAGTGGCACTGTGGCACTAGCTGTGAGCAACATGAACTCAGGGACAGCACCCAGGCCCCGAGTTCAAGCCCCACAAATGACAAAAAGAAAAACAAGAGAAATGACCCTCAAGGATAGTGCTCAGATATTGACAACCCCACTACTGCACTATACCACTACTGCACTACCCACACTACCGCGCTACCATGCTAACCTACCACCACACTAGCCCTACACACCCTACATGCTACCCCCACACCACTACCCCACTACATCACTACCACACCACCCACAACCCCAGTACCCCACGACACCATTACCACACCACCCACAACCCCAGTAGCCCACAACACCATTACCACATCACCCCACAACCCCCAGTACCCCACGACACCATTACCACATCACCCCACAACCCCCCAGTACTCCACGACACCATCACCACATCACCCCACAACCCCAGTAGCCCACAACACCATTACCACATCACCCCACTGCCCTGCTACACCATTACACCACTACACCATGACCCCATTCCCCCACTACACTAGTACCACACCACCATACTACCCCACCACCACACTCTCCCACTACCACACCACTACGCTCCCAGGGAGAATTCACACTCTCCACTAAAGGCAAAGCCACCAGAAACAAATCATGGCCCCAGGGGAGAGCCAACGAGGATGCTTCCGGAAGGAAGACACTGGCCTCTGAGCCTCTTCTAGAGAGGGAGAGGCGGAGCAGGGGAGAGGCGGAGCAGGGGAGAGGCGGAGCAGGGGAGAGGCGGAGCAGGGGAGAGGCGGAGCAGGGGAGAGGCGGAGCAGGGGAGAGGCGGAGCAGGGGAGAGGCGGAGCAGGGGAGAGGCGGAGCAGGGGAGAGGCGGAGCAGGGGAGAGGCGGAGCAGGGGAGAGGCGGAGCAGGGAAGGGAGAGGCAAGGCTCCCATTCGGAACACTTGAATCTGTGAGGAAAAAGACAAACAGCCCAAATGTTTTCTAACACAGGCAAAGGAGTGAGAGGGTCCCATCCCCCCCTCATGGGGGGGTGTTAAACAGAACCCCCACCGTGACCCCAGCACACGCCCACCAGGACCAGCAGAAGTCTAAACTCCCTCACACCCAGCGTGGGCAGGAACGGAAGGAGAGACGGCTGGTGGGGGCCAGTGGCAGAAACACTTAGAAACACACATAGGAAGCTCGACTCAAACTGAAAACCCGCGTAATCTGATACCTGGGTGCTGTGCGTGTGCGTGCATGTGTGTGCATGCATGTGTGTGTGCATGTGTGTGTGTGGGATCTCCATCCACACGTCGATATCTTTGTGCATCAGCAAATGTAGATAGAACATGCCAGGCATCTGGCATTCATGACCGCTTGCACGAGGGTCGTTAAAGTTGGAAAGGAAGGATGAAGAAGCTGTTTCACACTTGTTCTATGAAACACACAGAGCAAGGGGGAAAGAATCCACCACCACCACAGGCCACAAGACCGGAGAGTCCTAAAAACAGAAGCAAAAAGCCAGGCCCGAGGGCTCATAATCCTATCTACTACTTGGGAGGCTGAGATCTGAGGATCGCGGTTCACAGCCGAGACCCTTATCTCCAATTGATCGGTCAAAAGCTGGAAGTGGGGCTGTGGCTCAAGAGGTAAAGTGCCAGCCGTGAGCAAAGAAATGAAGGGAGGGTGCTCAGGCCCTGAGTGTGAGTCCCAGTACCAGCACAAATCTAATATATATCATATTAGCTATATCTGGCCCTATGTAACCCGACAGTGTGTGTGTGTTTGCCAAACGTGGCAGACAAGGGAACATGGAAAATCTCTACCTTCTACCTTGTTTTGCTGTGAACCCCAAACTACTCTGAAACGCGAGCACTCACTGGAAGAACTTTGAAAGGACAAGGAAACGGGGCAGAAGCGACCCCTCGGGATCAGGGTCGCAGATGAAAGGCGGCTGCCAGGCTGCATCCTATGCCAGACACACGAGTGCTCTTCGGTTCACGTGCGTCTGGCGTGTGGTAGGACAGACTCCCGGTGCGCGCGCACCTCCTCCTCCTGCCTTGCCGACCGCTCGGGGCACACAGGCACATAGGTGTGCACATGGCGTGGAGAGCGGTCTGTGCCCTCCAAGAGGAGAGCCCGCGCCCTCTCCTGAGCCGGGGCGATGGCTGCGACACGGATCCAGCCCCTGGCCACGCTCTTCCCCAGCCTCTGGCTCAGCCCCTCCAGACCCGTCCCAGGCTCCTGATCCATCCTCCTCTGCCCCCAGCACCCCATGAAGCCTTCCAGCCCCCCAGAACCTCCCTTTGACTGTGTTCAGGGAGCCCAGCGGCAAATGGAGGCCTGGGCTCACTGTGGGTCCACAGCTGAGCCCTGCAAGCAAGGACCATGCGGGGAGGGATGGGGCGCCACTGGGAGGTCAGGAAAAGGTCATTCTGCACCCAGGGCCCCGGACCTCCCCGGCTGGGCTGCGATGGAGGCCTGGCTTACTGAGGTTCAGAGGAGGACCCTGCGGCCTCTGCGGTGGAGCAGGAAGGGCACAGACCGGAGCCTGGAGGGGGTGTGGCCCACGCGGGGGCCTCAGGTGACCCCACTCTCCCCTCCCCCCCCCGCCTGCACCCCTCCCAAAGCAGGGAATCATCAGTGGGCCCCTTAGCTGGACTGGAGCTACCCCCCCAGGCCCACCCATCAGCACCCAGCAAGGAAACCACAGCCCACCGGGCCTCCAGGCCCCCCTGTGGCCAGGCCCACCTCTGAGCCTGCCTTACACACCCAACTCCCTATAGTGCAGGAGCCCAGCCTCACCCGAAGCCACACAGCTGAGAAGCAGTGGCGGCCACACCTGCAACCCTAGCTACTCACAAGACAGACCTGGGGAGCCAAGGCCAGTCCAGGCAGAAAAGTCTGTGAGATCCCATCTCCAAAATAACCAGCAAAAAGCCAGGCTGGAGGTGTAGCTCAAGTGGTAGAGCACCAGCCAAGCAAGCATGAGTCCCTGAGTTCAAATCCTGCTACCTAGTATTGAAGCAGATGCAGACCCTTAACTCACACACTTGAAGGTTTAGTGAAACTTGCCCGGGCCTACTCCCAACCCAGCTGGGTCTCAAGGAGACCCAGTCACCTCCGAATGACAGCTCCTGGTCCACAGCAGGGGTAGCAAGAGGGCCACGGAGCCTCCGTGGAGAGAGGGCGCTCAACCACTTGAGCCAGACTCCCAACTCTTTGTGCTTTTGAGCTGATCAGGCAGGGTGTTCATGCTTTTGGCCTGAGACTAGCCTTCGGCCATGATTCCTCTTACCTCTGCTTCCTGTTGAGCTGGGATTACAGGAGTGTATCACCATGCCTGGCCAAGCCTTGGGACTGTTCATGACAAGAGTCTAAATAACTCAGATCATAAACGGAGGTCCTCCCCGCTTCCCCTACTCCCTTCTTCCTTTGGAGCCTCCAATGGTGAGCCCTCCTGGATGTCAGCACATCCTCTCCTCGACCGCACGGCCGGGACAAGGCCTCCGAGGACAGAGACCCGCGGGGCTGGGCCCACCCCGGCCTGGCGCGCCAGGGGCTGCGGGAGAGGCTCTGGAGCGCACAGTGCTGCTCTGGAAGGAAGCGTTGTTGCTCTGAGCACCCCATTGCAGGACCGTGCGCCAAGGACGCCCAGACACGCAGCCGGGGAACAGGGCCATGTGGGAGGGACGCCCGGGGGACAGGGCTGTGGGGGAGGGATGCCCGGGGGGCAGGGCCGTGGGGAGGGACGCCCGGGGGACAGGGCCATGTGGGAGGGATGCCCGGGGGACAGGGCTGTGGGGAGGGACACCCGGGGGACAGGGCCATGTGGGAGGGATGCCCGGGGGACAGGGCTGTGGGGAGGGATGCCCGGGGGACAGGGCCATGTGGGAGGGATGCCCGGGGGACAGGGCTGTGGGGAGGGACGCCCAGAGGGCAGGGCTGTGGGGAGGGACGCCCGGGGGACAGGGCCGTGGGGAGGGACGCCCAGGGGACAGGGCCATGTGGGAGGGACGCCCGGGGGACAGGGCTGTGGGGGAGGGATGCCCGGGGGACAGGGCCGTGGGGAGGGACGCCCGGGGGACAGGGCCATGTGGGAGGGATGCCCGGGGGGCAGGGCTGTAGAGGAGGGACGCCTGGAGGGCAGGGCTATGGGGAGGGATGCCCGGGGGACAGGGCCGTGGGGAGGGACGCCCGGGGGGCAGGGCTGTGGGGAGGGACGCCCG
>NW_012267303.1:4297042-4303626 GCF_000151885.1 Dipodomys ordii
GTGGATTGGAGGTGACAGCCCTGCCTGTGCGTGAGGTGGGGCACAGGGCCAGCACGCCCCTCACTGGTGACCCAGGAAGGACAGGGACCTGGGCAGCCCGTGTCCGCGGCTCCCAAGGCAGGCCCCCAGCCCCGGCCCAGGCCTCGGCTCCCCACACCCAGGGGACGGGAGGCCCTGGCGGCCCCGCCGGGCCAGCACGGGCGCACTCACCAGGGGGAGCCGTACACCCTGAAGCCGCGCACGGTGACCTCCGAGTCCTGCAGGTAGATGCAGTTGGTCAGCAGCGACTGCACGTTCTCGTAGTTCTCGGGCTTCAGCTTGGACACGGACGGGAAGTAGTAGAAGTCCTGTTTGATGAGGTCCGCCATGAACTCCTGGTCAAAGGTCAGCTCGTGGTTGCCGGCGATCACGATCTTGTACTCATAGGGCAGGCTACCTGTACAGCGACACAGGCACGCAGGGGCTGCTGGCGAGCCTTCCGGAAGCCGCCGGGGAGGGAGGAGAGGCAGGAGGGAGGGATGGGGGGGAGAAGAAGGGGGGGAAGAAGGGAGGGAAGATGGGAGCCACAGGCCTCCAACTACTTCCCCAGATCCCAGGGGGCAGCCATGGCTCCTGGCCCTCCCCATGGACGGGGGCGCAGATTCCTCCCAGCGCTCTGAGCCTCGGGGCGCCTGGCCTCACTCTCCCGATTCTCTGCCTCCTTCTCTCCTGTCCATTTTCACAGGGACTCAGCGCGAGCTACCGCCAGCTCTGTGGCCCCAGCTCGTCAAAGCGAAGGCCACGGGAGACGTGTCTGCTCTTCACAGGCCACGCGTGAAAGCGGCGGAGCCGTCTCACTTCCTGACTATTCCACTCGACTCCTTCTCCCAGGCGCTGCGCCCTAGAAAAGATCTCCTGAAGGGGAAGCCCAGCTCTGCCACTAGCCCTCCACACCACGTAGCCCCCACCATCCATCCACCGCCGTGCCTCAATTTACCCACCTGCGTGATGGGAAACATGAGCCCACCTAGTCCCACCCCACGACTCTGAGATCCCAGAAGGTTCCAAACGAAAAGGCACACTAAAAAGTTTGTAAGTTGAGAAGTAACACGGCACGCCCCTCCCACCCCGGGAGGACAGGCTGGCCGGCTACGCATGCGCAGATTTTGTTTGGCACAAAGTTTTGGTTTTTCAACTCGAACTTGTTGCCAGCATTAAAGAAAAAAAATTCAGAGTCCCAACGAAACTTCATTCTGTTTTCTAAAAGTAAATGAAATGAACAAGTGGCACGTGTGTGTGTGTGTGTGTGTGCGCGCGCACGCTGGTCCTGGGACTTGAACTCAGGGACTGAATGCTGTCCCTGGACTTTTTTGCTCACAGCTAGTACTCTACCACTTGAGTCACAGCCCCACTTCTAGCTTTTTGGTGGTTCATGGGACATAAGAGTCTCACGGACTTTCCAGCCCTGCCTGGCTTCAAATCTCCATCCTCAGATCTCAGCCTCCCGAGTAGCGAGGATTCCAGGCGTGAGCCACTGCACCTGACTGAGGCTAATCTCCCATGTTTCCAGGAGGGAGGGGAAGGGAAGGGGGAGGGATGGGGGAGGGGAAGAAGGGAGGGAGTGAGGAGGGGAGGCGGGGACAGAGCAAGGAAGGCCCATGGAGCTCCCCTTCCCCTTCCACCTGAGTCCGTGTCGCCCACTGGGGCCACAGGGCACGGTGGCGGTGGCGGTGGCGGTGGCGGTGGCGTCTGTGCTGCCCTGCGCCTCTCACGCATCTGGTTCAAGGCCTCAGCCCAGGGGCGTCCTGAGCCCTCGGGGCATCTGCACATGCCTGGGCCGAGCACATGAGCCCCACGGCAGGGGCGGGGTGGGGGCTCCGGCTCACCCCGTTCCCCTCACACCCATCCCGCCTGCGTGTGCACCACACCACCCCGCCTCACACAGACAGAGCCGCTCACGGCCTGCGTGTGCACCGCACCACCCAGCCTCACACCAGAGCCGCCCACGGCCTGCGTGTGCACCACACCATCCCAACTCACACAGACAGAGCCGCCCACGGCCTGCGTGTGCACCACACCACCCCAACTCACACAGACAGAGCCGCCCACGGCCTGCGCGTGCACCGCACCACCCCAAATCACACAGACAGAGCCGCCCACGGCCTGCGCGTGCACCACACCACCCGCCTCACACACCAGAGCCGCCCACGGCCTGCGTGTGCACCACACCATCCCAACTCACACAGACAGAGCCGCCCACGGCCTGCGTGTGCACCACACCACCCCAACTCACACAGACAGAACAGTCCACGGCCTGCGCGTGCACCGCACCACCCCAACTCACACAGACAGAGCCGCCCACGGCCTGCGCGTGCACCACACCACCCCAAATCACACAGACAGAGCCGCCCACGGCCTGCGCGTGCACCACACCACCCCAAATCACACAGACAGAGCCGCCCACGGCCTGCGCGTGCACCGCACCACCCCGCCTCACACAGACAGAGCCGCCCACGGCCTGCGCGTGCACCGCACCACCCCGCCTCACACAGACAGAGCCGCCCACGGCCTGCGTGTGCACCGCACCACCCCGACTCACACAGAGCCGCCCACGGCCTGCGTGTGCACCGCACCACCCCGACTCACACAGACAGAGCCGCCCACTGCCTGCGTGTGCACCGCACCACCCCGACTCACACCAGACAGAGCCGCCCACGGCCTGCGTGTGCACCACACCACCCCAACTCACACAGACAGAGCCGCCCACGGCCTGCGCGTGCACCGCACCACCCCGCCTCACACCAGAGCCGCCCACGGCCTGCGTGTGCACCACACCACCCCGCCTCACACCAGACAGAGCCGCCCACGGCCTGCGTGTGCACCGCACCACCCCGACTCACACAGACAGAGCCGCCCACGGCCTGCGCATGCACCGCACCACCCCGCCTCACACAGACAGAGCCGCCCACGGCCTGCGTGTGCACCACACCACCCCAACTCACACAGGGCCGCCCACGGCCTGCGTGTGCACCACACCATCCCAACTCACACAGACAGAGCCGCCCACGGCCTGTGTGTGCACCGCACCACCCCAACTCACACAGGGCTGCCCACGGCCTGCGTGTGCACCACACCACCCCAACTCACACAGAGCCGCCCACGGCCTACGTGTGCACCACACCACCCCAACTCACACAGAGCCGCCCACGGCCTGCGTGTGCACCACACCACCCCGCCTCACACCAGACAGAGCCGCCCACGGCCTGCGTGTGCACCGCACCACTCCAACTCACACAGACAGAGCCGCCCACGGCCTGCGTGTGCACCGCACCACCCCAACTCACACAGACAGAGCCGCCCACGGCCTGCGTGTGCACCACACTCCTGCCTAGTGGACAGATGATGGATATGTAGATGGAGAGATAGGTGGGTGGATGGATGGATGAATGGAAAGATGGATGGATAGATGGGTAGGTGGATGAATGGGTGGGTGGATGGGTGGGTGGGTAGGTGGATAGATGGATGGATAGATGGGTGGATGGATAGATGGGTGGATGTATAGATGGATGAATAGATGGTGGGTGGATGGATGGATGGATGGATAGATGGGTGGATGGATAGATGAGTGGATGGATGGATGGGTGGTGGATGGATGGATGGATGGGTGGATGATGGGTGAGTGGGTGGATAAGTGGATGGATGGGTAGGCAGGTAGGTGGGTGGGTGGATGGATAGATGGGTGGATGGATGGATGGGTGGGTGGATGGATGGGTGGGTGAATGGATGGATGGATGGATGGATGGATAGATGATGGGTGAGTGGGTGGATAAGTGGATGGATGGGTAGGCAGGTGGGTGGGTGGATGGGTGGATGGATGGATGGATGGGTAGGCAGGTGGGTGGGTAGGTGGGTGGGTGGATGGATAGATGGGTGGATGGATGGATGGGTGGGTGGATGGATGGGTGGATGGATGGATGGATGGATGGGTGGGTGGGTAGGTGGGTGGATATGTCGATGGATGGGTAGGCAGGTAGGTAGGTGAATGGGTGGATGCTGGGTTGGTTGGGTAGATGCTCGCATGGCTGCGTGGTTGGACAGATGAGAGGTTGGTTGGTCACATTTACCAATCAATCATTCTTGAGACAGCTCTGATGTCCTACTTTTTATACCAAAAGTAGCTCTGAATGCCTTTGGACCCCCTCCCTGCTTCCTCCGACTCCTCCTTAGAGGGGAGTTTCCACCTCCTTCATCCACAGGGATGGCTGACAACCTTTGAACCTTTTCTAACTGCACTGGAACTCGTGCGCGTATGTGTGTGAGAGGCGGAGACACAGTGCTCTGGGTTGGTCTGACATCCTCGGGTGGGGTGGAGGTCCCTCTCCTCTTCCACCTTAGTTGCTGCCTTGGCTTCCCAGCGCTGCGCCATCCTGGGGCTCTGACGGTTGTTGGGGGTAGGGGGGAGCGGGTGCGGGAAGAGGGACTCCAGGCAGCGTGCAGTCCAGGTCTCCCGCCTGACGGGCTGGTCCCCGGGGACGAGCTGGGCTGGCAGAGCTGGCACGGGGCAGCGGGCCGGCCCGTGGCAGGGGGATGGGTACCAGGCACTGCCAGAGGAATCCCCCCTCCCCCCCACCCCACCCCGCCGCATTGCTGCCCTATTAACGGGCAGGTGGGGTTTTTCTGTTCTCTCTTAATAGCCAAAATGTTTAACTTCCAGCCACTGGTTCCTCCTAGGGAATGCTTTAAACACAGGAACATTCCCTCCTCGCCATCTTCAACTACGACCACAGCACCGTGACCACGGGCGCTGCCCCTGCGCTCTCCCCTGAAAACAAAGGCCGCAGCAGCGGGAGGGCCTCGGGGCTCCGGGACACCGGGACACCGCCGCCTGCAGCACATGCGCGCCCGGCCGACCGCAGAGGCCCGCGCGGCCCGGGCTGGCCGCTCACACCGGTCACGCCAGCTACTCAGGAGGCCGAGAGCTGAGGATCGCGGTTCAAAGCCAGCCTGGGCAGGAAAGGCCGTGAAACTTATCTCCAATAAACCAGCAAAAAGCTGGAGGTGGAGCTGTGGCTCAAAGTGGTAGAGCACCAACCCTGAGCTAAAAAAAGCCAAGCAAGAGAGTGAGGCCCTGAGTTCAAGCCCTAGTACTGGCGTGCATGCACACATGTGCACGCGTGCACACACACAAGGGTGCAACTGCAGTTGTTCACAACCACAGGACAGGACACTGTGAGTGCCACATTCACACATTCACCTCTGCTTGCTGCTCACACCCCATGAAGGTGACAGTAAAGAGCTAAGAACAGCCCTCCCCAAGGGCAGAAGCAGAAACACACACATACACACACACAAATATTAAAATCTCTACAGAAGCACAAAAGACCCAAATAGCCAAAGCAATCCTGATCACACCCGATCTCACCAAACCTGATTTCAAAATACACCGCAGAGCCACAGTAACCAAAACAGCATGACACGCATGTGTGTGCGCGCGCGCACACACACACACACACAGTCTAGAACCTGGGAAGTTCAGGTCCTGAGGGTCAGTACGGGGTCTGGTGGGGGGGGGGTGGGCTGTAAGTCCTACACAGTGCACACAATGCCTCTGATTCTTGGGGGGGGTGACTGTGTGAGGAGGGGCTGGAGCAGGCCCTGCAGTGAGCCATGGGCGGGGGGGGGCAGTGGGGAGGCCGGGCTGGGAAGAAGAGTGGGGCAGGCCTGGAGTGGGTAAGAGTTGCCAGGGGAGCCAGGGAAGCTTCTGAAGAGGTGGTGTGAGTGTGCCTCCGTGTGTGTGTGTGTGTGTGGTGTGTGCACACACAGTGTGGTAAGTGAACAGACACCTGTCAAATGCCCCAGTGACTGGTGACTGTTCTGGGGAGTGGGGTGTCACGGGGAGCCCCCCTCCGCCTTGCCGCCCGCCCCCCTCCTCCCGCCCCCTGCCCTCTACCTCCTGCCCCCTACCCCCTGCCCCCCGCCCTGGCCCCTCCCCCTGGCACCTCACAGGCCTCGCGTGGCAGCCTTGCTATGTGGCTGTCGCTCGGTCCAGAATGAGCTCCCGGCCCGCCGCGCTCAGATTCTCATTTGCTTCCAGCAAACCAGGAAGGTGTGAAACCTATGCGCTGGAAAGAGCTGCGGTCTTTGAAATCAGATTTCAGAGAACCGGATCCTAACTTAAACACGGGGGGACGGCCAGCGCCAGGGCCTCCACCACCACAGCCACCGCCAGCCGCCGCCAGCCCCGGCCTCGAGGAGCGCCCACAACACCGATCCCTGACCCTACATCCACCCTCCACCACACAGGACCACAGGGAGGAGGGAAGAGGGAGGACGGAGCAGGGGGAGGACGGGGCAGAGGGAGGACCGGGCAGAGGGAGGACGGGGCAGAGGGAGGACGGAGCAGAGGGAGGACGGGGCACAGGAGGACGGAGCAGAGGGAGGACGGAGCAGGGGGAGGACGGGGCAGAGGGAGGACGGGGCAGGGGGAGGACGGAGCAGAGGGAGGACGGGGCAGAGGGAGGATGGAGCAGAGGGAGGACGGGGCAGGGGGAGGACGGGGCAGAGGGAGGACGGAGCAGAGGGAGGACGGGGCAGAGGGAGGACGG
>NW_012267303.1:4304337-4336826 GCF_000151885.1 Dipodomys ordii
GGGGCAGAGGGAGGACGGGGCAGAGGGAGGACGGAGCAGAGGGAGGACGGGGCAGAGGGAGGACGGGGCAGGGGGAGGACGGGGCAGAGGGAGGACGGAGCAGAGGGAGGATGGAGCAGAGGGAGGACGGGGCAGGGGGAGGATGGAGCAAAGGGAGGACGGAGCAGAGGGAGGACGGAGCAGCCCAAAGCCACAGACGGAGCAGAGGGAGGACGGAGCAGCCCAAAGCCACAGACGGAGCCAGGATCCCAGCCCGAGGGCTCTCCCAGGGTGCGTGCACTAAGCAGGCCCTCACCGCACCCGCGGTGCCCGGCTGCCCGCAGAGCGGGTGTGGACGGAGGCTTGTGGGCATGCAGGGGGGCACACCAGCCCCTGCACCTCAGGACCCCTAGACCCGTAGCCATGGCCACCTGCTGGTCCCTGTGAAGGCAAAGCAGAGGGAGCCAGGCTTGGGGTGCCTGTGCCCCCTCCCCGGGGTGGGAAGGTGTTGGCTGCCTTGTGGTGCTCCCCAGAACATGGCCAGTCCCATGGAGCCAGGATGCTGGGCCCGCCCTGCGCCGCCTCCCCGAGAGGACACTGTCCCTCTCCCCTCCCCCCGGAAGGCCCCGGGGCCCAGCTGCTTCCCAACCCACCGGCGCCAGCAACAGCCCCTGCAACTGCTTCTGCGGCCAGAGCGGACGAGGGCTGCTCCTCCCCTCGCAGCCGCAAGCGCCCGTGGGGATGTCCCACCACCTCTCCCTTTTCCGAAAGCAAAAGAAGAGTTCCAGGAGGGCCACGCCACCCATGCAGGGGCGCCGGAGGCGCGGGGACGCGAGCGGGTTTGGGCCCAGGTCCAGTCCCCATGCCTTTGCCCGGCATGCTGCCGCTCTGCTCCCTGGAGGTGGGCACAGCCCAGCTGGTGGAGGCAGATGGAGACCACACACGTCCACACATGTCCACGCACATCCACGCATGTCCACACCCATGAGGACAGGGAGGAGTGGGTGCTCAGACCCCAGCACGGCCAGGCACCAGGCAGGCCCCAGGCCCATGGGGGCTGGCGCTGTCCATGGTGCTGACAGGGAGGCCCTGGAGCGAGGCCGGAGCGCTGGAGACCTGGGTGGCCTCCCGGAGACCATCTACCTGCACTGGGCCTCGCGCTCCTCCTCTGTAAAGCAAGGGCAGCATTACCCAGGGCTCGGGGCTGTGGGTTGTGAGGAAGACATGGGGGCCCAAGGGGTGGACAGCTGTGCCAGGCTGCGTGTTCCACGCCTGCCCCCAGCACGCACAGGAGACCAGCCCCGCCCCCCTCCCCTCCCCACGAAACCCTAAGCTTGGCCTGACGGAGCAACGACCTGGACCCCGCTGCGTTTCCTGAGTACAAAGAAAGGTTCCCCTCTGGGAAAGCGACCTACTGACGATTTCACCAAGAGCGCCGATTTGGAGTGCAGTCCCGCGTACCTGCCCATCGCGGTGTGAACCGGGCCGGCTCAGACCGCGGTGGCGCACAGAGCCAGGAGCGGCCACAAAGCCCTGTGGCCGTTTAATCCCAAGTGCATCGAGGTGGCTGCTCTGTCACCCTTGCATTTCATCTTGGATAGCGCTGGCATGGCGCATTTCCACCACCCTGGAAAGTTCAAGAAAGTTCTGCTCTGGGGCCTTGCGACTCTCCCTACAGGATCCTCAGAGGAACGCAGCTGGGTCTTGTGGAAGCTCATGGGGCATCTAGAACCCCAGGCCCACTCGGGATCAGCACGATTCTTTTTGACTTAGTGGTGCGCCACGTAGTCCAGGCTGGCCTTGAACTCACACTCCCCCTGATGGGGCTGGGCCCACAGGAGTGCACCGACACACCCAGCTAGGATCTGCGTGTTAGTGAGCTCTTCCTGGCCAGGGAGCCGCATCTGTGGAGTAGGGGCACACAGGAGGTAGGAGAGGGCCTGGGGGAGGGGCGAGTGTGGGATTCACGGGCATTTTCACACTCACTCACACATACACATTCGCGCACGGGCTGGTAGATGTGGGCGCGTGCGGCCGGGATGCCCTGGCTTATGGATGAGTCCCATCGTGGAAGGAGAGCCAGTGTGAACATGACATTTCTAAAGCCCACGGGCTCGCCGCACACCCAAATGTGTCTCTCCACCTTTGTGAGACTTGCAGGAGCAAGCTGGCAGCAAAATGTGGATGTTTACATCTGGCTTTGGGGGCTCACGGTGAAGATGGAATTGGGGGGTTAAGGGGATTAAGCCAGAAAGCCCTCCCCACCCAAGCCCTCCTCCCCTCCCTGCGCCCTCCTCCCCCAGCCCTCCCCTCCCTGCGCCCTCCTCCCCCAGCCCTCCCCTCCCTGTGCCCTCCTCCCCCGGCCCTCCCCTCCCTGTGCCCTCCTCCCCCGGCCCCCCCCTCCCTGTGCCCTCCCCCCCCTGCCGTCTCAATCCTGTCCAATGTCTCCCTTCACGAATCTGGGCCACTCCCGCCACATCCTCACACACGCAGGCCTCCCCTCCGCCCCCCCAGACACAGCCACAGTGCCCTGCATCCAGTCTCTGCCCTGCCCAGAGGACCGGGAGCCCTGACCCTGTCTCTGTCCCATACAGCTGCGTGTGCACGCCACATTCTCCCTGTGTTCCCAGACCCAGGCACCAAGTTTCCTTCATGAAGCTTCCATGACCGGCAATCACAAAGACTCAGCACACACTCACTGCAGTGGCTCAGCACACACTCACTGCACTGGCTCAGCACACATACAACACAGTGGCTCAGCACACACTCAGCACAGTGGATCAGCCCATACTCACCGCAGTGGCTCAGCACACACTCACTGCAGTGGCTCAGCACAATGGCTCAGCACACACTCACTGCAGTGGCTCAGCACAATGGCTCAGCACACACTCACTGCAGTGGCTCAGCACACACTCAGCACAATGGCACAGCACACACTGCAGTGGCTCAGCACACACTCACTGCAGTGGCTTAGCACACACTCAGCACAGTGGATCAGCCCATACTCACTGCAGTGGCTCAGCACACACCCACTGCAGTGGATCAGCCCATGCTCAGCACAGGGGCTCAGCACACACTCAGCACAGTGGCTCAGCACACACAGCACAGGAGTTCAGCACACACTCACTGCAGTGGATTGGCACACACTCACTGCAGTGGCTCAGCACACACTCAGCACAGGGGCTCAGCACATGCTCACTGCAGTGGCTCAGCCCATGCTCACCACAGTGGCTCAGCACACACACACTGCAGTGGCTCAGCACATGCTCAGCACAGGGGCTCAGCACACACTCAGCACAGTGGCTCAGCACACACTCAGCACAAGGGCTCAGCACACACTCACTGCAGTGGCTCAGCACACACTCACTGCAGTGGATCAGCACACACTCACTGCAGTGGCTCAGCACACACTGCAGTGGATCAGCACACACTCACTGCAGTGGCTCAGCACATGCTCAGCACAATGGCTCAGCACACACTCACTGAAGTGGATCAGCACACACTCACTGCACTGGCTCAGCACACACTCAGCACAGGGGCTCAGCACATGCTCACTGCAGTGGCTCAGCACACACTCACTGCAGTGGCTCAGCATGTGCTCAGCACAGGGGCTCAGCACACACTCACTGCAGTGGCTCAGCACACACTCATTGTAGTGGTTCACATATTCAGCACAATGGTTCAGCACACACTGCAGTGGATCAGCACATACTGACTGCACTGGCTCAGCACACACTCACTGCAGTGGATCAGCACATGCTCAGCACAGTGGCTCAGCACACACTCACTGCAGTGGCTCAGCACACACTCACTGCAGTGGCTCAGCACATGCTCACTGCAGTAGATCAGCACACACTCACTGCAGTGGCTCAGCACACACTCATTGTAGTGGCTCAGCACACACTCAGCACAGTGGCTCAGCACACTCACTGCAGTGGATCAGCACACACTCATTGTAGTGGCTCAGCACACACTCAGCACAGTGGCTCAGCATGCTCACTGCAGTAGATCAGCACACACTCACTGCACTGGCTCAGCACACACAGCACAGTGGCTCAGCACATGCTCACTGCAGTGGATCAGCACACACTCATTGTAGTGGCTCAACACACACTCAGCACAGTGGCTCAGCACACACTCACTGCACTGGCTCAGCACACACTAATTGTAGTGGCTCACACACTCACTACACTGGCTTAGCACACACTCACTGCAGTGGCTCAGCACATGCTCAGCACAGTGGCTCAGCACACACTCACTGCAGTGGATCAGCACACACTCACCGCAGTGTCTCAACACACGCTCAGCACAGGGGCTCAGCACACACTCACTGTAGTGGCTCAGCACACACTCACTGCACTGGCTCAGCAAACACTCACTGCACTGGCTCAGCACACACTCACTGCAGTGGCTCAGCACATGCTCAGCACAGGGGCTCAGCACACACTCACTGCACTGGATCAGCACTCACTGCACTGGATCAGCACACATTCACTACACTGGCTCACACACTCACTGCAGTGGATCAGCACACACTCATTATAGTGGCTCAGCACATGCTCACTGCAGTGGATCAGCACACACTCACTGCAGTGGATCAGCACACACTCACTGCACTGGCTCAGCACACACTGCAGTGGATCAGCACACACTCACTGCACTGGCTCAGCACACACTGCAGTGGATCAGCACACACTCACTGCACTGGCTCAGCACATGCTCACTGCAGTGGATCAGCACACACTCACTGCAGTGGCTCACACACTCACTACACTGGCTTAGCACACACTCACTGCAGTGGATCAGCATACACTCACTGCAGTGGCTCAGTACATGCTCAGCACAGGGGCTCAGCACACACTCACTGCACTGGATCAGCACACACTCACCACAGTGGCTCAACACACACTCAGCACAGGGGCTCAGCACACACTCACTGCACTGGCTCAGCACACACTCACTGCAGTGGCTCAGCACACACTCACTGCAGTGGCTCAGCACACACTCACTGCAGTGGCTCAGCACATGCTCAGCACAGTGGCTCAGCACACACACACTGCAGTGGCTCAGCACATGTTCAGCACAGTGGCTCAGCACACACACACTGCAGTGGCTCAGCACACACTCACTGCACTGGCTCAGCACACACTGCAGTGGCTCAGCACACACTCAGCACAGTGGCTCAGCACAAACATACTGCAGTGGCTCAGCACATGCTCAGCACAGGGGCTCAGCACACGCTCACTACACTGGATCAGCACACACTCACCACAGTGGCTCAGCACACACTGCAGTGGCTCAGCACACTCTCACTGCAGTGGCTCAGCACACACTCACCGCAGTGGCTCAGCACATGCTCACTGCACTGGCTCAGCTTACGCTCAGCACAGAGGCTCAGCGCACTCACTGCAGTTGATCAGCACACACTCACTGCACTGGATCAGCACACACTCACTGCAGTGGATCAGCACACGCTCACTGCAGTGGCTCAGCACACACTCAGCACAGTGGGTCAGCACACACTGCACTGGCTCAGCACACACTCACCACAGTGGCTCAGCACACACTCACTGCAGTGGTCAGCACACACTCACTGCAGTGGTCAGCACACACTGCACTGGCTCAGCACGCACTGCACTGGCTCAGCACACACTGCACTGGCTCAGCACACGCTCACTGCAGTGGTCAGTACATACTGCAGTGGTCAGCACACACTCACCGCAGTGGCTCAGCACGCACTGCACTGGCTCAGCACACACTCACCACAGTGGCTCAGCTCACACTCAGCACAGGGGCTCAGCACACACTCACTGCAGTGGATCAGCACACACTCACCACAGTGGCTCAGCACATGCTCACTGCACTGGCTCAGCACACACTCACTGCAGTGGCTCAGCTCACACTCAGCACAGGGGGTCAGCACACACTCACTGCAGTGGATCAGCACACACTCAGCACAGTGGCTCAGCACATGCTCACCGCACTGGCTCAGCACACACTGCACTGGCTCAGCACACACCGCAGTGGCTCAGCTCACACTCAGCACAGGGGCTTAGCACTCACGCTCTGACAAACAGTCGAAGTGACTGACTCTGAGATACGAGGGCAGGATGGGCACAAGAAAAACAACACCCGCGCCACAGGCCAGGCGGGCGGCACAGGGGCAGCAGGTGTGTGGAGTCCCAGGTCCTGCGGTTAATTTCAGACTGCGTGAAATCAGATCTGCATATGAAACAACAGATGCAAAAACTAGCAAATGAATAATAATAAACGGGAACAGAATGTCCAAACCAGTAGAGGGGAAATAATAAATTTCAATCAATCCCAAAGAAGGTGGGCGTGTGGAGGATGGACGCTAGGACTGGGTGGCAGACATGGACGCGCTCTGAACTCCAGGGAAAGACTAAACAGACACCTGTGTCAGTCCCAGGCACTGCCCGAAATCGCCTCTGCCAAGACCCCCACCTCGAGGGCCACAGGACCAGCTCTCTCAGCCACTCACAGTTAAGTGAGACCAGGAACATACCACCCAGGGCAGACCAAAGAGCCAAACAGCAGAAAGAACTCCCAACAGCCCCGGCCAGAGCCAGCGCATCTCCCTTTTCACCCCAGCCACCAGAAAGCTCAGGCCTGTTTCCCACTCACAGAGCCCTGTAAGCCTTGGTATTCTCGACCCTCCCTCCAAATGCTGTACTTTTTTTATTTTTGTGGAGAGGAGGTTGACCCATCATTAATACTCTGCGAGTTTACTATCTTTTGTTTGCACTGGGGTTTGAACTCAGGGCTTTGACCTGCTAGGCAGGTTCTCTACAACTTGGGCCAGGCCTCCAGCCTTGACTTATTGTTCTTATAAACCACCTCACACCCCTTGACAAAGACAGAACATAAGTGAGTTAACAGAAAAACTCAAAACGGGCTAAGAACCCCCAGACGACTTAGGACTTCGGGGAGAAAAGCATCTCTGTCCTGGTTAAACATTTAATCGTATTTGTTGAAGGCAGACATAATTTTGGACTGTAGTCAATAAAAAGGCAGAAAATATTATATATATGTATATATATATATATATCATAGAACATGCTTGAAACACATGCAAACATGCTGCATACACACACACACACACACACACACAGCAGTGAGCCCCATTTCATTTGCAAAGCCATTCTCTTGTAAATAGATAATTAGCACACAAGCACACCTTTCAAGGGGTTTATGCATTAACATGAAAATACTGTAATTATGGCTGGCCAAAACCACTTGACTATACAACTTAGAATCCTCCATTTTTCATCTTTATTAGAAGTTAATTCTCTCCCTGTTAGCCCCTAAAATAGAGTTTGGCTTTGTGAGGGTTTTTTTTTTAATGAAGAACATAGAAAATTAATTTTGTAAAAGAATACCAAGCCGGGATCTCTTCATTTTTCAGCCGAGCTCAGATCTCCCCTGGGGGCCCCTCTGGGCTGCTGGCTGGGGACTGTGGTAACAACCGGGGCTCAGCTCCCCACACACGCCAGCCTGGGGGGGGGGGAACGGCACCAGACACACGCTGTCACCGGTGTCGGTGGTCACGCCTATCATCCTAGCCAGTCAGGAAGCTGAGATCTGAGGATCACCGTTCAAAGCCAGCCTGGGCAGAAATGTCTGAGAGACTCTTGTCTCCAATCAGCCAGTTAAAAGCCAGAAGTGGAGCTATAGCCTGAATGCCACAGCGCCAGCCTGGAGCAAAAAGCTCAGGACCCGGACCCAGGCCTTGAGTTCAGGCCCCAGGAACAGTGCAAAAATAAATGAACAAGCTGGGCGCTGATGGCTCACACCTGTCATCCTAGCTACTCAAAAGGCTGAGATCTGAAGACTGCAGTTCAAAGCCAGCCCAGGCAGGAAAGTCCATGAGATTCCTATCTCCAAATGAACCACCAGAAAATCAGAAGTGGCACTGTGGCTCAAGTGATAGAGCGCTTGCCTTGAGCTGAAGAGCACAGCGACAGCACCCAGGCCCAGCGTTCAAGCTCTACAGCCAACAAAAAATACATGAATGAATGAATGAATGTCCAACCCTGATTCTTTGCCAGAATAAGGATACATTTCTGAGAATGCCTAGATCAGGCCAGGTGCCCAGCAGGAAGAAGAACAGACTAGGATATATCTACACCTATTCACATCAGCGGCAGAAATCACTGTTAGCGTGTACATTATGTATATGTGTGTGTGTGCATATACATATACATGGGAGAGAGAGAGAAAGAGAAAGAGAGAGAGGGAGGGAGGAAGGGAGAGACGGAGGGAAGGAGAGAGTGCCCCCACCCCTCCCCCAGAACTCCAGCCTACCCCCAGCACTGCCCCCCACGAGGCAGGAGGGCAAGGGCTCTGCCACCCCCACACGGTGCCCAGTGACACCCCAGCACCGGCTGGGCTTGCCCAGAGCCGTCAGCTACCTGTTCCCCCCTGTCCCAGCCATGCCACGGGGGGGGGGGAGGCCCCCTCCCCTCCCCCCCACATCCCTTCGCAGCTATGGGTGGAGCCGGCCCCTCGGGGCTCTTGTGGAGCTTTGCCAGAGCTCAGCCAGAGCAGCAAGGAAGAGAGCAGCCAGACACACACACAGACCGGACGTGCTGGCCCCAGGGTGAGGACGGGGAGAGACAATGACAGAGGAACGGGACAGAGCCGTGAGCTCCAAAGCCCCCCTCCCAGCAGGCCCAAGCCCGGCCCCCCAGAAGGCAGGGAGGGGGCAGCCATTCCTGGGGACCCCCAAAGAGTGGCTACAGGGACTTGACAACACCCTGCTCCATCTGAAAACATTCTGCCCTCAAATAATCCTCAATTCTGGGCCTATGAGCTGCTTCCCACTCCTGAGGGGGTGGCGAGGCCCGCCCTGCCTCCCCCTCCCCCACTGACCCATCAGGTCACCTGGACCCGGACAGAGCTGTGAGTAAGTCCCAGCCACTAGGGACCCTGGACACAAACAGAGGCAGAGGAGGAGAGAACCAAAACCGTGGTGAAGTGAATCCTCTACTTCCCCCTCTCCTTCTCTTCCTCTCTCTCTCTCCCCCTCTCTCTCTTTCTCTCCCTTCCTCCTCCCGGATTTTAATTAAGGGTTTACTTGCAAAAGACTTAGCTCTATTTAACTGAACCCTCAAACTCCCCCTTTATATTGTCTTATATATCGTTTTATGCTAGGGAGCCAGGAAAAAAGTTAATTATAACTTCTAAATGCTCCATTAAGGGCCTTGGTCCTTCTCGCCGCTAGACTCTGCTCATGGTAGTGACACTTAATTAACCAGCTCATCCCGCTGCAGGAGGACGCCCCCGGGGCCAGGCTGGGCAGCGCTGACCCTGCGTGGACCCAGCCCTCAAGGGCTGGCAGGCGCGAGGATACTCACCCTGACTCAGCAGGATGTGAAGGGAGGGATGGTAGAGGGGTAGGACAGACAGCAACCTGGGTCAGAATGGCAGGGGCTGGGGGAAGAGGCCTGGAGAGGTGGGCCTGAGACGTTGCAGTGGATGGAAGGCTCAGAGGCCGTGAGGGTGGGGTGGACAGAGCAAGCTTGAAATCCTGGAGACAGCCTGGAGGAGGAGGCCTCACCCACACAGAGGCTTTCAGCCAGTGTGGGTGGGAGGAAGGGTTCAGTGATCTGGGGGGGGGAGGTCTCAGGAAGAGGCCCCTTCCGTGGGCAGAAGAGGGAGGAAAGGAGGTAATGGGGCGCCCAGGGAGAGAGCCCCACAGGTAGGCCAGCGGCCGTGTCTCCTGCCACAGAGCCAAGACCAGAGGAAGGCACTAGGACCCTGTGGTCTCTGCTGTGCCCTCCCAGGGGGAGCCAGGGCTGAAGACAGGGCGCCTGGCAGGGGACAAAGGTGCACCGGCTGTGGTTCCTAGTGGGGGGTCATCCCCGCCATCCCTTGGCTGTCCCTCGGCTGCCCCCCACCCTGGGGCCAGCAGCAGGGTCTGGGCCCCCTGCCGTGGGGGAGCTGTGGGTGGTATCTGGGCCTCAGGACGGGGTGCAGCCAGGATCCTGGGTGGTGGACACTCATTCTTCTGCCCGTTGCTGCCCTCGCCTGCCTCCAGGGGGCCTCCATGCCCACCGGGAAGCCTTGCCTCCCTGAGCGAGCAGCCAGACCATTTGCTGGTTCGGCTCCTGGCCTCTTCCTTGGGATTGAGTTCAAATCCCAGTACTGTTGAGGAAGAGAGCGCATACCCCAGCTCGGCCCACAGTGGGGCCGTTGTCTCCTGCCATCCTGTCTGGCAGCACCTGCGGGTGGACACCAGGGCTGTACTGGGGCCTCAGACAGGGTCCAGGCGGTGAGGACCGTTCTCCCGGAGTCTCCCCGGCCGGCGCCGGTGGTTTCTGAGTTCTCAGGCAACCCTGTGGCCCAGGGCCAGCACCTCCACCCCTGGGACACAGGGAGCAAATGCTCAGCCATAGAATTAGAGGCATGGGTGGGGGGAACAGCCTGGAGGGTCACCACGGCCAGAAAGAGGGGCAGAGAGCAGCGGAGAGAACACGAGTCCCATCACGCCGCATCTTGTTCCCAGCATGCTTTAGGCTCCTGCGCAAACGTTCCCTCCCATAATGCCTCAGGTGCCCACTCAGCCAATGAAAAGAGCCGAGCTGGGCGGCACCTGGCCAGCCAGGGAACCGGCAGCACCCAGCCGGGGGAGGAGGAGGGACGGGAGGAGCTCTGCCATCATCCCAGAAGCCTCACATGGACAAACCACGGGTCCCACTCGGCCAGGCACCCTTGCTCCTGGAGGGGCTCCAACTCCCCTCTCTGTGTGAGGTCGGGGCTGGGCTGGTGCTGCCTGGCGGTCCGCAGGTGTTGTGCCTTTCTTGTGAGGTGTAGGGCTGGGCCATAATCCTGCTGGGAAGGGCTCACGGGGACTGTGGAGGTCAAGCTCCTGCGTACCAAGTGAGTTCAAACCCCACTCCAACCAAAATGGGGAGAGGCGGTGCAGTGGTTCATGCCTATCATCCCAGCTACTTAGGAGGTAGACAGAGGGGCAATCACAGTTTGAGGTCAGCCCAGGGGAGAGAAAGTCACCAAGACTCCATCTCAATCACTAAGCTGGGCATAGTAGCACATGCCTGGGACCCCTGCTTCGAAGGTGACGGAGGTAGGAGGGGTTGTGGGGAGAACCTAGCTGAAAAATGACTGAAGCAAAATGACAACAACAACAACAAAAGTGGAGCTGGGCACTGGTGGCTCACACCTGTAATCCTAGTTACTCAGGAGACTGAGATCTCAGGTCAGGGTTCAAAGCCAGCCCCAGCAGGAGTCTGTGAGACTCTTATCTCCAATTAACCTCCAGAAAACTGAAGGTGGTGCTGTAGCTTAAAGTGGTACAGTGCTAGCCTTGAGCAAAAGAGCTCAGGAACAGTGCTCAGGCTCTGAGTTCAAAGCCCATGACTGACAAAAAGGGGGGAGAGGGAGGGGCCCTGAGTTCAAATTCCAGTACTAGCAAAAAAAAAAAATTTAAGATGGTCTAATAAAGAACTTAATTCCAGAGTCTGAAGGGGTTTGAATCCTGGCTGTACCACATACTTGCTGTGTGCCCCTGGGCAAATGTCTTCATGTCTCTGAGCCTTATGTTCTACTCTGTAAAATGGAACTGGCAATCCCTGCAGCCTCACCCATCATGGGGAGATGAAACGAGGTAGTAACTACACCTAGCAGGGCCTGAAGCCCAGGAAACGTTCGGTAACCGCCAGCTAGGCAGAAACGGACCTGCTCAGCACCTGAGGGTGCCGGACACCCTCAACCAGACCTCCAGCCTCCGGACAACTGACAGAGGAGCCCAAGTCTAGCTATTCCCACTCTCACGTGCAAAAACCCTGCACTGGTCACCTGTGGGAACCTGTGGGGAATCTGGAGAGGCAGGGAACTGGCAGCCTCCTAACAGCCTCAGGAATCAGGGTCTGTGGGGGCCTTGGGGGCCCATGTGGGGCCGGGGTCTGTGGGGGGCCTCGGAGGCCTGCACCTTTTCCTGCAACACCAAGGCAGGCAAAAACTCCACCAACCACAGCACAAATCCCCACTCGGGTCAGACTGCACCAGGCACGCGGTACTCACTGCTGTTCTACGCCACCCATCTTGCTGAGCCGGCCCCCACCTCAGGCCACACCCGAGCCCCGGCTCCCCCGACACCAGCACAACCTCAAACCAGTTGCAGCCAGAACACACGTGCATGAGTCCTGTATGCTGAGCCCTGAGCTGGCCTAGCCCGAAACTCCAGCCTCCCCTGGACAAACCTCCACAGGCTCTGCCAAGGCCCCGAGGCCTTCCCCACCTGGGGAAGGTCACCCTCAGCCTTCATGGGGTCGTGTTACACCCACTCGTCCACATGTCATTCTTGCTCCAGCCCTGAGGTCCAGATGGGGTACTACTCTCTTAACTCTTCCACTGAGGTTCTACCACGTATGTCACACTTCCATTTCTAGCTTTCTGCTGGTTAATTAGGGTCTCGGGGGCATTTCTGTTGATCTCAGCCTCCTGAGAGGCTGGGATTTCAGGCAGGAGCCACGGGCACCCGGCCCATTCCACTTTGATGGAGGCACCCGGCCCAGGATACGCTGAGAACAGCCCTGTCCCCGTCCAGTGGGGCTCTGAGCAGACAGGGTCACCCCACACAGCTGTGCCCACGCCCACGGGGCGGAGGGTGAAGAGCCTGCTACACCAGGTCTACCCACAGGCGGGCCACGGTGACCGAGCCACAGACGGTGGGATAAGGAGCCTAGGCTAGGAGTTCCTGGGGGAGAGGCAGCTGAGGGCCAGGCGAGGTGTGACCATCTGGGAAGCACCAAGCACCTGAGCCAGGCGTTGGGCTTAGCTGGCCAGGTGGGTGCCTCCCACCCCAGCCTGCACGCATTTCATCCCAGAGGGGCCCTGGATTCTCATTTCCCATATGAAAAATCAATACGTAAAACGCCAAGCCTGCCGGGGGGGGGGGGGAAGCCTTGCTGGTCAGTATTTGACTCCACTGGCCGCACTGGGCCTCCCGCTTCCTGCCTCCCAGCCACCCACAGGGAGGCAGAAGGGGCCGTCTGGCAGCCACAGGGGACTGCGTAGGACGTGGGTCCACCAGGCTGCCCGGGCATCCACCTGTCCCCAGGCCGGGCAGAGATGCCTCTCCACACAGTTCCTTCCAGATTCCCAAGCCAGCCTCATCTCTGTCTGTCTTACGGGAGGGGGGGGCAGGGGATAAAAGTACAAAGCCAAGCATGAAAGCCTGCGCAGGCTTACATAGAAATTCTCACCCACACCACTCACCACCCACAGCCACCTTGCCAGCCCAGGTCCAGCGCCCTGAGTCCCAGCAGGGGTTCCTGAGGCCGAGGCAGCCCCTCCCAGGCTGGCTAGGCTCCTAAGAACACATGTTAGCCGAGTACCTGCTTTGAGCAACTTCTTTATTCTGTGTGTACTGGTTGGTCCTGGGACTTGAACTCGGGGCCTAAGTGCTGACCCTGAGCGTTTTGCCCTCAAGGCCAGCCCTCTCCTGCACGAGCCACAGCTCCACTTCCTGTTTTTGGGTGGCTCATTGGAGATAAGAGTCTCATGGACATTCCTGCCCCTGCTGGCTTCAAACTGCGATCCTCAGATCTCAGCCTCCTGAGGAGCTAGGATGACAGGTGAGCCACCAGTGCCTGGCTAAGAACCTTCTAGAAAGTAGCTCCTTCATGCATTTCTCAAGTGTTAACTAAGCACTACCCCTAAGGTATTCTAGAGCACAATGGCCAGAAGGAAGGTACACTGAGCCCTTCTGAGCACCCCAGGACCAAAGCCAAACCCACATGCTAACAGCAGTCATGGAGGGGAAGTGCGAGGATGGGGGGGGTGAGGCGGGGTCACAGGCAGCTGGACCTGCGAGGCCTGGAGGGGTTCTAGGCAGCGCAGGCAGGGGGCAGCTTCACGAGTCCCCTCCCCCCGTGCTCCCCCTCCCCTTCCCCCTCCCCACACACCCCCACCCCCTGGACACCTACCCAGCCACTCGTTGAACTTCTTCACCTCGCTCGGAAGCCCCAGCTCCGTGAAGTCCCCGGCATGGATGAGCACGTCGCCGTAGGGCATCTGGACGGGGTCCGTCCTCGAGTGCGTGTCCGAGACGCACACGAAGCGCGTGTAGCCCGGCGGCTTGGGGGCATCGTGAGGCACGGGGTCCACCCTGCAGGGAGCAGAGTCCAGTCACAGAGCTGCAGAGCTGGTGGGGGAAGGGGGTCCCGGGGCGGGGCCTGCGCGAGAGAGGGTCCCTGGGAGGAAGCCCATGATGGAGGGAGGGAGTTGACAGCTCACAGGCCCAGAGCTGTGCGCAGGTCAGACCCAACACCTTCCCTGGGGCCTGATCTGGACTCTAAGCCACTAGCCAGGCAGGGCACGTGTGCCCGAGCCTCAGTTTCCCCTCTGTGGCACAGGGAGTGCAGAGAGCATGGAGTGGGTACAGGGGCGCTGTGTTGTCACAGCCCCCCACCCCGCTTGCCTCCATCACTCCACGCAGCAACAACCTAGCCCAGCAGACACTGCCTGTCTGTCCAGGCTCTCCAGCCTGTCTGTCTGTCTATAAAATGGGCCTCCAAAGGCCGGGTGTCCCCTGTGGAGGGCGCTGTGCCCCTGACTCAGGGCTTGGTAGGAGAAGGGCATGGAAGAATGACGGAACTCAGGGAGAGGCAGCAATGTTTCCGAGCTGAGGCCCCAGTGGAAGCCAGCGGTGAGCGGGACCCCAGCTCCACTGCGGGCACCCTGGGGTGACTTCTAAACTGAACACGTGGCCTGGTCTGCATGTCTGCAGAATGGAGCTTTCTTCCCAGGCTAGAACACTCTGGATGCTTTTTGCTTGTTTTTTGGTTGGTTGTGGGGCTTGAACTCTGGGCCTGGGCACTGTCCCGCAGCTCTTCAGATCAAGGCGAGTGCTCTACCACTTGAGCCACAGGGCCACTTTCTGGTGGTTCATTGGAGATAAGAGTCTCATGGACTCTCCTGCTGGCTTTGAACTGTGATCCTCAGATCTCAGCCTCCTGAGTAGCTAGGATGACAGGCGTGAGCCACCAGTGCCCGGCTACGTACAAGCACACGTCGGTATACATCAGCTGTTCCTCTCAGGAGGCTCAGTGGCTGGTGGAGGCAGAGCAGGGCCGGGTCCCATGCGGCCTGCTCCTCCCTGCCCCACGGTTCAGTGACTGGGCCCGGAACCAGCGCAGTGACACCTCCACGGCAGCCCCTCGCTCCAGAGCTGCGCTTACATCTAATTATGCGGCAAACCAAAAGCGGCACCGTACCACTTACATAAATACTTTTAAAGACATCTTTCTAATTATCCTTTTTTTTTTTCCAGACAAGATACTTGGAGGAAATTTAATTACCACCTCATGGCAGAGGTGCTCCGGGCGCTAGTGTGCGGGCTCAGGGTACCGATGTCACCATGGGGAGGGGGGCTGTCCGTGACCCCCTTGTGGGGGGCTGATAAGACAAGACAGACTCCCAGCAGCCCAACTGGAGAAGAGACCCCCGGGAAGGCGCTGGGCTGTGCCCCTCTCCTCAGTCGCCCGACACGGCCTGCCCTGACACCCCTGCGCCAGCCCTGAGCTGGGGGTGCGGGGAGGGGACACAGGGATGGGCCAGGCCTGGTCACCACCCGCCGGGAACCCGTCCATTGATGGCAGACAACACACAGGGTCACACTGTGATCATAGTCCACACAAGGGCTGGTGGCTGGAGGAGTCCCTGACCTGGTGTGGATCCTTCTAGAAGCTCCCAGCAGAAGGCAGTCTAAGGTAATGTGAAAACTAACACTTCCCTCCCAGTACTTCCCACCTCTCCTCTGCCCTCTGGGAACCACCCTCCACACACCCCCCCCCAGTGCCTCTTCCCCAAGATGGAGGGTCTTTGGGGAGCTAGCTGGGCCTCAACTGTGTCCTGACATTCTATCACCCACGCCACAGCCCCATTCCTGGCTTTCTGATGGTTAACCAGAGACAAGAGTGTGACCGACTTTCCTGTCCAGGCTGACTTCCAACTGCAATCCTCAGATCTCAGCCTCCCTGAGGAGCTAGAATTAGTAGCACTCATGTCTGGGGTGGTCCTATGTCTCTGTCTCTCTGTCTCTTTTCTGTCTCTCTGTCTCTGTCTCTTTCTCTCTCTCTGTCTCTCTCTCTCTCTCTGTCTCTCTCTCTCCTTCTCATCTTTGAAGATGCCACAGGGTGACAAAGACCAAGTCACAGAGACAGCGCTGGGAGAGGCAGGGAAAAGGAAGCCACCCCAGCATGGCCTGGGGCCCAGAGAATCCACTAGTGGAGCCCACGTCCAGCCACAGGCAGCCAGGGTGGAGCCTGCTGTTGGAGGGAGAGTTCTCTGACTACCCGGCCCCCGGCAAACGCTGCAATCCCCGGAGAGAAGCACAGAGGCTCCTTCCCGCACCGTCCCCTCCCGCACCGTCCCCTCCCGCACTGTCCTCCCGCTGTCCAGTGAGGAACACAACTGGCAGCATAACCGCACTGATTTCCACACCTGCACACACCGCGCGCTCACAGCGCACACGTTCACACCCAGCCCTCCCAGCAGCCACAGAAGCAGCAAGCTCTGGTACCGGTGAGGACACAGGCCGGGAAAGGCTGACTGGCGCACAAACTCCACCCCGGCGGCTGGCGGGGCTACTTTTCTGGATCTGACCTGGTTTCCTCCCATGGTTCCATGGGCAGATGCTTCTAGAGGGGTTCCGGAGTGCCTGGCACCCGGTGGGCATGAGGGGCACTGCCTGCAGAGAGGACGCCCGCACAAGGAGCTCCAGAAACCCACCTGAGCTTATAAAGGAAGAAAGACAGCTGAACAGAACCAGGGAAAGGAAGGCCGTCAGTGGGCTCCTGGATCCAGCCATGCCTGAAGCTAGCACGCTCGCTAATTACATAAGCCAGTGTGGGACTCCTGACACCTGCAGCGACAAAATCCCAGCTAAGACCCGAGTCCCATTTGTGCCCAAGATCCTAAAGGATGGAATCTGAACAACAAGAATTTGGGTATCTAACTTCCACATCTTGTGACAAGAAGAAGAAACGAAATGTAAAAAGCAAACGGATGACATTCTACAGGGACCAGACATAAGGCAAGGAAACAAATATGGGCTGGGTTTTCCCCCCTCTATCTTGAAGCCAAATCTAACTTGCCCGAGGCCTCTGCCTGCTGGGGTAGCTCAGAGCCCCGACACCTGCCACCAGCTCTCCCTCCACCCCCAGCAGAGCACAGAGGCAGCAGCGGGAACGAAGACCCCGGAACACCCCGGCTGAGCCTCGCCCAGCCATTCTCAGGGCCCAGTCTCCACGGCCAGCTCCGCTTAACTGGAGTGCATCTGGACCGCCATGACCCCTTCCCGGCCCCTCTCTCTGCCTGTCCCTGGCCTGTCTGCCGCCTTTCTTCCCCAGCATTGTGCCGGGCACGAGGTATCCAATCCCAGCTTCTGAAGAACAGGTGCCTGAGAAATCGTCCCAGAGGAAGGCAGGAGCCCAGACTGCACACCTGCCCCGGGCGGGGCGGGGGACTGGTGGCCTGGCCTCCGAAGGCTGCCCTGAGGAGGGGACCCCAGAGCGAGGTCTGAAGAACAGGCGGGCACGGTGTTGGAGAAGCCGAGGAAGCAGGGATTGGGGAGAGGGAGATGTTGGGCACAGCCATTAGCTTCTGCTCTGCCCTCTGCCCCCACACAGAGCCCTGCCCCTGGTGCTGAGTGCATCCCCAACTCTACGTTCTCTCCTTCTGAAGCCTCTGCTTCCTCCTGGTAAGAGACCAGGGGCCGGGAATGAGGGACAGCGAGCTTCTTCCTAGCCTAGCTCGCCCATCCTTCTCTCTGGGTTTGTGTTGCCAGTTCCAGGACTTGAACTCAGAACCTCATGCTCTTGATCGGCTTACTTGCCCAGCTGGCACTCTACCATTTAAGCCATTCCCTTCAGGCATTTTTTGCCTGTCCTGGGGCTTGAATGCAAGGCCTGGGCACTGTCCCTGTGTTGTTTCTGTTGTTGATATTGTGTCTCAGGGCTAGTGCTCTACCACTTGAACCACAGCTCCACTTCCAGCTTTTTGCTGGTCAGCTGGAGGTAAGAGTCTCATAGTCCCCATGAGACTCCTGCCCTGGCTGGCTTTGAACTTCAGTCCTCAGAACTCCATCTTCCAAGTAGCTGGGATGACAGATAGGAGCCTCCAGCACCCAAGTCTGAGCCATTTTGGGTTTGGGCTGGTAAATTGGAGATGGAATCTAGTGAACTTTTCTGTCTGGGCTGGCTTCGAACTGCGAGCCTCCAGACAGCCTGATGACAGGCATGAGCCGCTGGCACCGGACTTCTCACTACATTCCCTAGGACCCAGCACAGGCCAGGGGCACAGGGCGGAGAGGGGGGTCTTTAAAGGGACAACTTATGTCTCCACCAAGGTCCCTGCTGCAAGGCGGAGAGAGGAGAGAGGCTGCGCATCATGTCCCGAGGCCCCGCCGTGGCCACCTGCAGGGGAACCTGACTAGGAACACACCTGCGCATCTTCCCAGTGCCCACCCAGGGCCAGGGCCTGGGGCCTGGAGGGCCTTGCCTGCCCCCCCCCACCCCGCGTCCCAGCAGAGAGACCCACACCCAGAGGCCCGGTTACCAAGATTCATGGCTCAGCACCGGCAGCCTGGCTACCGGTACGGTCTCTGGGGCAGCTGCATGAATCACTCGGCTTCATCGGGGGCCACATTCGCACTGTCACTGTTGTTATTAAACATAAATTGTAGATTTATCCAACAAGGCCCCTGGCTCCCTCACCTCAGAGACAAAGCCCAGAGCAGCGATAAAACACGCGCCAGGTGCAATGTCTCAGCCCCTCACCAGCTTGCCTCCCAGGGCTCAAGGCAGGAGTCTGCACGAAGGGGAAGGCGGTAGCCCCGCCCCTGAGCCCACCCTTGCTTCATGCAGTTTGGCACAACATTTGTATTTCAAAGCAAGCCCTGTCTGGTCCCCAGTGGGCCCTGAGCCCCATTTTCTATGGTAGTTGGGACTGTCTCTGTCTGGAAGGCACCAGTGGGGAGTGGTCCCCACCAGAGGGGAGCCAGCTGGGCCACAAGAAAGCCACTACGCTCTGTCCCCACCACACCTCGGCTACCAGTGTCACATGCGATGAAGGCCACGCCTTGTTGGCACATTTTCTGTCTATACCCACCTGGAGTGCGTGCTGGGCGCGCGCAGGGGACCCGCATTTGCGCTGAGCACAGGCAGGGGCTTCCCTGTGCTCACCGCCCTGCGTCAAGCTCGGAGCCCTGGTCCACCACATGCTCTGAGTACCTGCCCTCCGCCTGGCCCAGCCCTGTGCACCCTCACCTACTGCCTTCCCCCCATCGGGGGGAAACTGAGGCACCCTACCCTTGAGACAGCCCAGGGCCTGAGTTCCTAGCCAATATACTACCTGGCTGCTCCCAGAGATCCTGAGTGGATAAATGGGTGGGTGGGTGAAAGGATGGATGGATTGATGGATAAATGAGTGGATGGATGGATGGATGGATGGATGGATAAATGAGTGGATGGATGGATGATTAAAAGGATGGATGGGTGGATGGATGGATGGATGGATTTAAATGAATGGATGGATGAATGGATGATGGATGGATGGATAAATGAATAGATGGATGGATGGATGGATAAATGAGTGGATGGATGGATGGATGGATGGATAAATGAGTGGATGGATGGATGGATGGATAAATGAGTGGATGGATGGATAAATGAGTGGATGGATAGATGGATAAATGAATAGATGGATGGATGGATAAATGAGTGGATGGATAAATGAGCGGATGGATGGATAAATGAGTGGATGGATGGATAAATGAGTGGATGAATGGATGGATGGATGGATATATGGATGGATGGACAGACGGATGCACGAGCCAGTCTCGGCAAGGAGGACGCTTTCCCAGGGCCGGCCCACCACCTTCCAGGCCCTTCCCCTGGTGAACACTCTGCCTGCACTCTTCCCCAATGGCCCAGGGCTGGGGATAGAGCAGCCCCCGCGCTACCATGTGAGCCAGAATTCGGGGACCCCCGTGACGCCTTCTCTAAGTGATCCTCATAATGACAGGGTCTTCCCAAGGGACCATGGCTGTACCCCATGGGTCATCTGACAGAGCGGGGGTCCAGGATGGCTTCCACAGAGCCCAGTGTCTGGGCTCGGCCCCCTGCGCCCGCCCCAAGGCCTCCCCCTCCCCACCTCTGTATGGGCTCAGACCCCGCACAGGGGCCGGCCCGGAGGCCGCACACACAGAGCACGCATGGAGGCGGGCCCGCTGTGAACTCCCCAGCCGAGGACACTGGGAGGCGGAGCGCGGACGCCGCAGGCCGGCAGCCTGAGCCGCAGGGCAGCCCGCACGCAGGCCGCTGGTGGTCACCTCACCCATGTGGGCTGCGGGCTCCCCTGGGCACCCCGGGGGCCTTCCATCAGAGCCCCCTGTGGGGGGCAGGACCCTCTAGACCTGCAAGTAATCATCTCCACTGCCCACGGGAGGGCACGGAGGCATGGAGGGGTGGAGAGAAGCGGCTGACCCCCAGCGAAGGTTGTGGCCTGCCGTGGTGGCCATCCCCTCCCTTCTCTGGGACTCAGTGTCCCCATCCACACAAATGAGAGCACATGCCACTGCTGGAACTCAGTCCCCACGGACCCGTCTGAGGACATGGGCTCCGGGCTGCCAGAACCTCTGACCCAATCAAGCAAAAAAGCCAGGGGCTGGCTTTCTCTGTGAATCACCTCTTTTTTCCCTCTTTCTGGTGCCAGTCCTGGGGCTTGAACTCAGGTTCTTGCCGTATCCTCAGCTTTCTTTCTTTCTTTCTTTCTTTTGCCTCTCCTGGGGCTTGAACTCAGGACCTGGACACCATCTCTGAGCTTCTTTTGCTCAAAGCTAGCACTCTATCACTTGAGCCACAGTGCCACTTCCGGCTTTTTCTGTGTATGTGCTACTGAGGAATCTCTAGGGCTTCATGCATGCTAGGCAAGCATCCTACCACCAAACCACATTCCCAGCCCATTACTCAGCTTTCTTATTCATAGCTGGTGCTCTACAACCTGAACCATGCCTCCAGTCCTGCTTTTTGCTAGTTAATTGAGGGCAGAGTCTCTCAGACTTTCCTGCCTGGGCTGGCTTTGAACTACAATTCTCAGACCTCAGCTTCCTCTGTAGTTAGGGCCACAAGCATGAGCCCCTGGTGGCCGACGTCATTTCCCAAAATTTGGGAAACTTTCTCCAGGCCAAATCAAATAGGGTAAGGGGCCAGCGGGGGTCCTGGGGCCAACCGCCGGCAACTTCCGTGCCAGTCAGAGCAGTGTGCTCCGTCCACGAGCCACCCACGGAGCCGTCCCAGCCCCAGCCCGGGGACCCCGGCCCCCACTTACATCTGCACGTGCGGCGGCTGGAAGCGGCCCTGGTTGATGTTGTAGAAGGTGAAGGCCTGCGTGGGGTTGGAGCTGTACTCGTCCACCTCGATGATGAGCCGGTTGTGCAGGGGCCGCCGGGCGGCCAGCGCGTGGGACTGCGAGAACGCCATGCCCAGGCCGCACGGGAGCAGGGCCAGCGCCTCGGCCTTCAGGACGCCGGCGCCCCACCTAGAGCGCCACATGGGCCTGCGCCGCCGCCGGCCGCCTGGGCATCTCCTTCCTCCGCCGTCGCTGCAGCGGGCACCGCGGCCCCGGCCCCCGCCAGACCTGCCAGCGCGCTGGGGAGACGGAGCAGAACGTGCGACAGTTAATCTGTTTGTGATTTGCTTTATTTAATGTCAGATGAAGATTTAGGAAGAGGGAGGGGAGAGGAACACACACGCACGCACACACACGCACACACACACGCACAGTCGTACAGCTCAAAAACTCATTACAAATCTTTCCGACTCAGCAGTTTGATGAATATACTTTGGTAAAAAGAAAAGGGAGGGGAGGGGACGAGGAGAAAACACACACTCAGCCCGCAGAGCCGCGGACACGTGCGCGCCTGGGCCGACATGTTCAAACACTTGAGACGTTTCTGGAGCTTTCCACCAAGTCCTCCAGGCTCACGGGGCGACAGCTCGCTGATATTTTGTAAACAGGGAAGTTAAGTTTTACTGTTCAGAATTGGGGGGCAGCAGGCCTCCCTCCCCCAACCCCACTCCCTTCATGCAAACCCCCAGACACCCACACAGGCCCCCACCCATACCCCAGCAAGCCTGGGCAGGCAGGGAGAAAATTCCTTCTTCTCTACCAGTTTAGCCTCCAGGTAGCTCTCAGCGACACCCAGAAATGGGATTTTCCCAGAGTGGAGGCTTGCACCCCTCAGCTCAGTGGGGGGAGAGGGGAGACAGGAGGGAGTATGGAGGAGGAGCAGGGGCGGGGGGGCAGGGAGAGAAGGACACCTTCTCCCCCACCCCTACCCCCCCATCTGAGTCCCACAGTCCCCATCCGGTGCACCCTTGAATTCACCCTAATCCCAGCTGGTGAACCCTGTCATTTCTTTTTTTTCTTTCACTTAAAAGTGTAGTTTGTATTTAAATTTCCTGGACCAAAATGCCCTTCTCGAAGATTCCAACCCAGCTTTGTAGGAACTTGGAAATTCAGCAACATACACACACACACACACACACACCAGAGCCTACCCAACCAACCCACACACTCAGAGATACAGCCAATGCCTGCTTTTAAACACTGTCAATTTTCCTTTCTTTTTTATAATTAAATTTTTTAAACCATACAAGTGGGTAATACTTGAAAAAAGATTTTTTTAAAAAATCTTTGTTTGGGGCTACAAAAAGCCTCCAATGGTTCCAATTACACTGTCTTTAGCCAAGGAGAAAATAATGTAATTTAACATCTTCCTGGACAGTTGTGTCCTAATCAAAAAACAACAACAACAAAAAATCCTAGCTTATGCGCTCGAAAGAAGAATCGACAATGAAAACAAATTAGATTAGGAAAATGACAAAAATTAGAGAACATTTAATTATGCGCTAAAGAAATGGGTTATTAATTTTTTAAAATCATCTCCACACAAGGTAAAATAAAATAGCACACATGCACACTGGCTACCCCCCAACAAAAACTGCACCCTACTTTTCAATACACATCTTCCTTCATTTGGAAAGAAGAGAGAAAGAGAAAGAGAGAGAGAGAGAGAGAGGGAGGGAGGGAGGCCTTTTTTCATTCTTGGTCACTGCTAACTGAGTGACGGCCTCGGGGTGTGGACCCCCTCCCACTCTAGCCCCCAAGACTCACAGTCAGCCTGTGCCACCTACAACTGCCACCAGACCCTGAGGAGCCCAAGGAGGCCACAGGTCACCAGACACCAAGCCCAAGGCTCCCCTGCCCTTGGATGGGGAAATCGGGGGACCCTAGCACCCCGACACTGTGCTGCATGATGTCATCCCCTCACAAACCTCGGCTCACTCTTCGGTACCAGATTTGAGGGGAGGAGGTCACACCCCCCTCCCGAGGCAGACGTGGGGCTGAGGGGGCCTGGGAAGGCCTGGCGGACTCCGAGGGTCTGGCCGGCACTCCGCTGCTCAGAGGGTCCAGCCTGCGTCCGATGCCAGCCAGTGCGGCCTGGGAGCTGGACACCCAGCTGGACACGGGGGCGGGCGGGGCCAGGGGCGGGCCATTCAAATGCACGCTGGACATGTCACGCCTGCCTGCTGGCCCCGTCCACCCCATCCTCCGGCCGGGCGCATGGTCTGGCCTGCCCACACAGGTGGCTGGACCCATCACCCCCTGGGATCTTGTGCCCCAAGCCCTCAGCCAGAAGATGCCACCCAGTCCTCCTGTCGGATTCCAGTACTTCATGGGGAGGGGGGTCTCTTTCATGCTCTCCACCAGGGAGGCAGGCATTTCTCTAGCTCCTGTCAGACAGATGAGAAGCCCCATCTCCCGCCCGCACAGGGAGCCATTCAGGTTCAGAGGCAGGCCGCCCGGCTCCCAGGGCCCAGCATCTTCCTCCCAGACCCCTCTGGCCTCCCTCCAACTTGCCATCACCTCTCACCCCGTGCCTCTCAGCAAGGACGAGGGCTTGACCTTGGCCCTGTTGGGAGATGGGTGAGGAGCCGCTGGGGACAGGGCCTGCGGCCGCTCATCCCTGTGAGGTCACCGCCTTGTCTGCCTAAGCTTAAGGAACCAGAGGCTGGGGCTCCTCGTCGCCTCCTGACAGTGAGAGGGTGATGTGCGGACTGCTTGTCCGGCTCCCAGCTCGTGCTACGTGCTCCATTAGTGTTAGCGCTCTCATCCGTATCACCCCAGCACCCACCAAACACCGATCAATGTTAAATTGCGCACGCATGGAAAGAGGAAGGGATGAGGGAGGGGTCATGAGTGGGTGGATAGACGGGGAAAGTATGGACAGAAAGATGAGTGGATGAGCCAGGAGCCAATGGCTCACGCCTGTAATTCCAGCTACTCAGGAGGCTGAGGTCTAAGGATCACGGTTCAAAGCCAGCCCAGGCAGGAAAGTCTGTGAGACTCTGATCTCCAATAAACCACCAGAAAATCGGAAGTGCTGCTGTGGCTCAGGTGGTAGAGCGCTAGCCTTGAGCTGAAGAGCTGAGGGACAGTGGCCAGGCCCAGAGTTCAAGCCCCATGACTAACAGAAAGAAAGAAGGAAAGAAAGAAAGAAAGAAAGAAAGAAGGAAGGAAAGAAAGAAGGAAAGAAAGAAAGGAAGGAAGGAAGGAAAGAGGAAAGAAGGAAGGAAGGGAGAGAGAGAGAGAAGGAAGGAAGGAAGGAAGGAAGGGAAGAAAGAGAGAGAGAAAATTGTGTGTATGGATGGGTGGGGTAATGGATGATGGACTGATGGATGAGTAGATAGTGGATAGATGGATTGATTGACGGATGATGAATGGATGAATGAAGGATAGATGGTGGATTGATGGATGGATGATGGATAGATGGATGGACAAATGGATGATGGATAGATGGATGGATGATGGATGGACTGATTGATGGTTGATAATGGATGGATGGATGGATGAATGAATGAGTGAATGATGGATGGATGGATGGTGGATGGATGGATGAATGAATGATGGATGAATGAATGAGTGAAGGATGGATGGATGGATGGTAGACAGACAGTAAGTGTCTAGACAGATTTCTTCCCTACCATCCCCTTGCAGGCCCAGAAGAGGGTGAGGGGCAGGCAGGGAGAGAGGCAGTGAGCAGAGTGCCCAGAGACACCAGCTCCGTGGTGAAGCGCTGTGTTTCACACTGAGGAGTTCACAATGGGAACACGGAGCGCAGAGCCTGCTTTTAATGCCCATTTAATATTTATGGAGATGCGGCACCAGCCACCGGGAGACAGCACGCATCCTTGGGGCCTGCGGGGGGCGGGGTGGGGGCGTATCTCCCACAGCATCACACCTGGTCCACAAAGCCCACAGCCCCCTAGCGCAGAGGCCGCCCGGAGCACAGCCTGGCGCCCCAGCCCTGGTCTCGCTGGCCCCAAGGGGGCAGGGCCTGGAGAAGAAGCCAGTAAATAGCTAAGAGGGCTTCAGACAATGATACACACGCTGGTGATGGTTGGCACAGACACCTTCAAGGCGGGTAAAAAGGAAGGTCTGTCTGGAGAGGACACATCTCCTCCCAGGAGAGGTGAGTTAATAAGCAGGACCCAGGACTCACCTAGACCTGGGGGAAGGAGAAACAAGGCAGAGGGAACGGCAAGTGCAAAGGTCCTGAGGCAGAGGCGGCAGCCACAAGGGTCCTGCTCTTATGGGGCCTGCGACCGCTCCTCGCATGCTTCTGCAGTCGGAGATGCTCAGACTCCGCCTCAGGCACCACCATGCTGGGGCAGGCCAGAGCAGCACTCAGCCTCTCTGCTTCTGTTCCCTCCTTCCTTTCCACTTGGGGTGACAGCCTACTCCTCCAAAACAGCCCAGGGAGCCCAGGTTGGAAGTTCCAGCCCCCCACCCCCCAGCCCGGGCCTGACATTCACTGAGAACTTTCTCCTCCACATTCCCTGTGCCCTTCTCAAGTTGCATCCTCTTGGGAGATGGCTGCTCTTTGTTTCCTCTCACAGGGGGTCTTCTCCTGTGTCCCCATTCCAGCAAGGACACCGGCTCCCAGGGGAGCCGGAGCCTCAGGAGGTGCCAGAGCCACTGAGTCACAGAGGCACCCAAAGCCCGTGCCCCGACGCTCCCCGAGCTTCTCCTGGCCACGCCAGACTCTGCAAGGAGCACGGCGAAGGGCACTCCGCCCCTGCTGTTCCCAGGGTTCCCCGGCCTCCCCCCCAGACCCAGACCCAGAGCCAGCCACCGTCAGGGAGAGTCGGCCACACAGAGCCTCCTGCCCCACTGCACCCCACCTAGAAGGCTTGTGGTGCACCCCAGTGTCTAGATGCCCGTTCATTACCGGGCTTATGCAGGGCACCCCGAGACCCTCTGAGTGTGGAGACCTCTGTCCCCCAGCCCCGGCCAGTGCCCCGATCACTGCTCCCCGCAGACCTCTCACGGCCCTGCCGGAAGCTAGCTGAGCCCCTTGCTCCGGCCTCGCTCCCCACGCAGTCCCCGTCCTTGCTGCCCGGGTGGGCGGCTGACATGCTGGCACGCCTCCCTCTGGCTAGTGTCTGTGGGCACTGACCAGTCCCTCCGCACCCTGCCCATCCTCTGGGCCTTGCCTGCACCCAGGTCTGTGAGACAGGGAAGGGAGGGAGCCCCCTCCTGGCCTGGGGCCCCCCAGGAGCAGCAAGTCCACCCCGGCCCCTGGGGGTGCCCAGCCAGGCCCAGGAGGAGAGCCTGAGAAGGGTCCAATTCACACCCACAGCCCATCAGATTGGGCTTTGAGACAGAGACGCCAAACAGGCCTGGCATGCAGCCACCTCGGTGCGGGGTGCAGGCTGCACCCCCACAGGCTCCCCGCTGCCTGGCCTGTGGCATCCGCTCCGCCCCCAAGGCCGCCTGGGCTCCGGTCCACCAGCCCCAGGCCCCAGGCCCCCCTCCCAGTCTCCTCTCCTCTCTCGGAAGTTCTGACTTGGAAGGTAAAGGTCATGACCTCTGACCAAAGCCACAGTGGAGCCTTTCAAGGCCCACAGCCACCGACGTCCTAGCACGCACGCACACATGTGCACTATTCGCACACCTTCCACAAGATCTGAGGCAGAGACACCGCTGGGTCACCGCTCGGTCCAGCCCGTGACACGGGACGGACTCAGATTCCCGGAGACAGCACCACCGCCTGGCTACCACACTGCCAAGAAGTTTGACCACGATTCCAGGCACACCTCTGCTCTGGCGACTCGCTGCACCCTGAACTGTGAGCTGGGAGGGGGGGGCACATGGAGACCACACACACACACACACACACACCTCTGTAACCAGCCATCCCAAAGCCCAGCCAACCACGCTCAGCCTCCAGCTCAGAGCTGCAGGGAGAGGGCCACGTGGAGAGGCTGCGGCTGTAACATGCCCAAATGTCACAGGGAAAACAATACCAGAAACAACAACAACAACAACCACCACCACCACCACCCAGAGCCTCCCCATGGAGGAGATACCGTTTCACAGACAGGCACGGAGGAACGGAGACGTGGGAGGAGCTGGCTCAGAAGTCATGCTTCCCAGACAGGCTCAAAATCACTCTACATCCCATTCCCTTCCCTTGTTCTGCCTGAAAATAAGCAGTTGATCTGTTGAGTTTTCAAAAGGGAAAAAAAAGAAAAAGGAAAGAATTTAAAAAAAAAGGAAAATTCAAAGAACAGGAAAAAAGAAGCCATAACTCAATGCCAAGGGGGTGAGACCCTGTCTCCCAATGTCCGGAAAAAATCAGAGTCTCCCATCCGGTCTCTGCCGACCCAGCACTGCAGAGAAAGAGATTCCCAGCCAGCACCGGTCCGAGCGGCTCGAGCTGAAGGAGCTAAGGGCTGAGCAGAGGAAAGAATCCACAAACACAGTGGAAATCAGCACATGTTCCTTGAGAAAGGAATCAAGCCCAAAGTGACTTTAAAGCATTTACCACTTAAAAACCTTTTAGCAGGGCCCATTTTGAATGATGACGACATGATTTTAAATTACACTTTCTAATCCCTCGCCCACCCCCAGTCAGTGGCTGCCGCTTCATTTTCCAATTACATACTTTTATTTCAGAATGATGAAGAGTGCTACTTACTGGATCATGTCCTGTCGGCCGCAAATAGCTGCTCACTTATTCCCCTAATTTTAGATCGGAATTCAAGTCAGTTTACCCGATGCACCTTCAGAATCTGAGTCTCCTCCATTCCTTCCCACATAGAATGAGCAAGACCTTGGGTGGGGGGTACAGAGCCCCCCCAGCCTGGCCCCCAGAGGAACAGGTTTGCAAACCAGTGCTCTGCTCCAGGAATTATTATAATTCTATACCCGCCTAGTAATGAGCAATCACATAAATAATAGTGAGGAGACCGGTTTTCCTTCTGTGAAGTGATATGTCCTCGCTTTCAAAACCAAGCTCAGGAGGCTCCACCTGTCTGTGGGGTTAGGAGGAGAGACTGCCCAGATCTGGCTGGACTCTGCACATGGACAGACCCACACAGGGGGACAGAGCGGTCACCGTGGGCAGCTTGCTCACCATACCCCTCCCCCGCAGCTCCCCAACTCCACCCCCGCCCACAGCAGTAGGGTCTTAGTAACTCAATGTTCAAACCCAACGTGGAGGGCTGGGGGGCGGGGGGGGGAATTACAGATCTCTATGAAACAGATGTCACCAAAACAAAAATGAAGCCAGCAGTATGGTAATTCCACGCTCAGATCTCAGATCCGGGGGTTAGCCATTTTTCCGAACAGCTCAAGTGTATTTTTTTTTTTGACTCACAGAGGAATTCACATTTAGGCATTCGACCCCAAAGTATTAACTACTATTCATGAAAGCCAAACTTACAAAAGCCAAACTCCATTCTCCACCCGCGCCCGCCTTGCACAAGGAGGCCAGGGCAGGTTTGGGGTGCAGGAAGGAACGTGGCCTCTTCCTTGAAGGCTGCAACCACACACACACACACACACACACACACACACACACACACACAGAGCCTCATTAGGAGGCAGCAGGCAGGGAGGGGCGTGTATGGCACAGGTAGCGGGCAGTTTATTGCACAGGAAATGCGGTGTGGGAAATGCAGAATGCTCGGGGCAGGGAGACCCTGTACCCGCCCGCCCGGTGAGAACCGCAGGCACCACCACCTCCTCAACGCAGTGAGACTGGCACGGGCGACCGCCAGAGTATTTTCATGCACACTAATGCTGAGCCTCAAATTCTTCTTGGGAAAAAGGTAGGCAGTGCACAAGTTATACGGAAGAAAATAAGGCTGCAAGTATAGACCAGACGGGTGAGAAGAGCAAAGCGTTCATGCCTGGCTCTGAACTGGATTCAGATGGAGAACCACCACAGGAGGGGTGTGTATGTGTGTGTGTGTGTGTGTGTGTGTGTTGTTTTTTTCTTTTTAACTGTAGCTGTTTCACTGTGTGATGAAAAGCATCAGGGCCAAGTTCATGGCCATGAAACCCTTGGAAGCGTCATTCTCAGAAAGGCAGGGCAACATCTCAAATCCCCTGTGTGCGTTCAGGAATCATACACATAATCTGAATTTGTGGAGAAGGTTTAATGCAAAGGAGCTGCCGCCTCGCCTTGTTATTTTGAATGGAACAAGAGCAAAACCAAGCTTCCTCTCACGCGGGTGGGGGAGTGGGGAAGTCGGGGGAGTCCAAACAATGAGAACAGGTCTCTCATTTCTACCTGACACAACTTTCCACATAGGAGATTCTTCTTTAAGAGGTGGCGGGGAAGGGGGGGTGCAATTTGATTTTCTTTCTTTCTCTAGATTGCTTTTGCTTTTTCACGCTTTGGACCCCAAACCATTTCAGGTCAGGCTAGAGAAGGCTGTACATGTCATCAGATGGACCTGCACGGGCCGGGACCGCGGCTGCAGGAATTGTAGAAGGAGCAGAACTGCGGCAATGCACGTGACGGGTCAGACACCTGGAAATGTGGGCACAGAGCCAGCCGGGGGACCTATACCTGGGCCTGTGCTTCTGGGGACCCCCCCCCTCACAGACAAGCGGACAGACAGCGGTGCCTCCCTCCGAATGAACCAGAACCAACAAACCGGCACCAAGCTTCAGAGAGGACAAGAATGGAAGGAAGGAATGCAGGCAAAGACCCTTTTTTTGTTCCCACTGAGGGAGGGGCGGTGGGAGAGACGTGTCACGCTGTCACTTTAAAGATTTTGACAGACAACCCAGGGACCACGCAGCAATTCCACCCTGAACTGCAGACTGAACGGCATTCACTAACCTCCACTAATTGTATGTTGTTGTGCGCATACTATTTACTTGTTAAAAGTCTTTGCCCGGCAGATTCAATCCTCTGCCCCTTCTCAGCTGCCGGGGCCTGAGACCAGAATGGCGATGAAAAAGATGATGCACTTTGCTAAAGGTTTCCTTTCTCTTCCCAAGTCCAGAATGCTGGTTTTCCTCTCTACATGCACCCCCTTCCCTGCAATCCAGCAAGCATCCTTAATTCCTCGGGCAGGCGGGGGGGGGGTGTCTATGTGCGGGGAACCCGGGAGAAGCCGCCGATGGCTGGGTAAGAAGGCAGCAAGTTCAAGACAGAACAAATGAACTTAAATCACTTTGGTATAGATAAAGATTTACTAGTCCCATGGGTAGACCAGGAGGAAAAAAAATTAAAGCAGCTTTTCCTCCAATTGAGGATTCCAGATGCTGGTCTGTGTGTTTGTTATGTAGCCGAAACCATACCACACGCACTCCAAAATGCCCACCTAGCCCTATCCTTCGGGGCCTTAAACTCAGCCCCCTGAGCATGGACAGGAGTGGACAGTCCAAGGCCCGTCCTGGGGGGTCAGGTCGGGGGTGCTGGCCTCCACGTCGAGGTGGCAGCCTGAGACTAGCCGTCTCATTCAGCCCAGGTATTCCGACACTCCTGCCCCCCTCGGGAGGAAATGGGAAGACAGTCCCACGCACAACCACTTCCCAAACATACAATTAAGCCCCCACGCCTGGCTCGTCGCCTTTGACTAGTCATCAGCCAATGAAAGTGCCCCACGGAGGAGCCCGCACTGCGCTGGATGGCACCATGTCACCGAAATCCATCTTGAGGAAAGAAAAAGGGAAAGACTTTACAAGTGTTGAGGGGCTGCTGCTGGGAACGCGGCGTGCAGTGCGGGGCACGGCAAGGCGCAGTGGATTATGCACAGCGCCCGCACGGCAGTCCCCCCAAGACTGTGCCTGGCTCTAGACAAGTCCCTGCACTGCCAGCTCTGAAGCCTGGTTCTCCGGCCTGCAGCCCCCCCCGGCACCCCCCCCTGCCAAACCCACAGCCCCGGAGGCTCTCCCAGGCCCTGCTTCTAGGCTGGGGTGCAGGGTCAGCACCCATTCCCAGCATTTTCATCTGGTCTCCTTTACCCCCTACTTCTGTCGAGACCAGTCAGGGCATCAATGGCATTAATGGCATTAATGACACCCCCTCCCGCCCCACCCAGACAGATCAGTACTCAACCCTCCCTCCATACCACACACACACACACACACACACACACACACACACACACACACACACGCCATTCAAGTCCTGAAAAATCCAGCTCAACCCTTTCACAGCATTCTACTTTTGCTCTCCCAGTTGAATTTCATAATGGTTTGCCACTTCACAAGCAAGCTGGCCTCTGGGCCATTCCATACAGAAGTGGACACCCCAACAGGGTGGCAGCTGAGCCCCTGGAGAGGCACTGGGAAGGACTTCCCAGCTGGAGTGGTCAGCAGGACAGGTGCAAGGCCCAGCTTCTGATTGGGGCCTCTTGACCCCATGCTGCCTGGCTATAACCTCTCCTAAGGCTGGGGGGCGGGGGTTGGGTTAGGTCCTGGCCCCACACTTGGCAGGCCAGACTTCTGGACACAGCAACCACCCTGGGTGCCCAAGGGGGACCCAGGACACTGCACGGTGTCCACTCCTGGTAGTCGTGGAGAGGCCACACAGGGGCAGAACTAATGGCTCCTTAGCCTGGGTAGTTGGGGCACAGTTGCCCTGTGGCTGGGACCTGTCCCTGTATCCTGGAGTCAGGGCTGAGTGCATGGAAAGGTGGACGTCCGGGTGGATGGGTGGACAGGTGGATGGATGACTGGGCAGATAGGTGGGTGGATGGCTGGGTGGACGGGTGCGTGGACAGGTGGACAGATGGCTGGGTGGACAGCTGGGTGAACAGGTGGACGGATGACTGGGTGGACGGGTGAGTGGATGGGTGGACGGCTGGCTGGGTGGACGGATGGATGGGTGGATGGTTGGGTGGACAGGTGGACGGATGGTTGGGTGGACAGATAGCTGGGTGGACAGGTGGATGGATGGCTGGGTGGACGGATGGCTCAGTGGATGGATGGCTGAGTGGACAGCTGGGTGGACGGATGGCTGGGTGGACAGGCAGGGGTGAAGTTTCCGGCGATTCTGAGCCCCGGCGGCGGCCCGCCCCGCCTCGGAGCCCCCTCGGGCCCCGGGGACCGGGCTATTGTTAACCCCGGGGCCGGCCGCCTCCTCCCGCGCG
>NW_012267303.1:4343981-4347775 GCF_000151885.1 Dipodomys ordii
CCACCACCACCGCCACCACCACTACCACCACCACCAGCACCACCCACCAGCACCATGACTACCACCATCACCACTATGATACCACCACCACCATTACCATCACTGACACCATCCCCCCCACATATACTCACACATGTGAACACATGTGAACTCACACACTAACTCAGTTACTCACCCACACATACACACTGGGTAGGTGCCTCTGGAAGAATGTTCTTGAAGCCAAGACTACGGGGATTTGGGGCTAAGGAGCTACAAGATGGGGACCGAGAGACTTAACTGACTGCCTAGCTTGCTTCCCTCGACAGGGGTCTGGCTCTCCCCTTCCCACCTCCAGCCTCCCTGCTGTGAGGGGCCCTCTGCCCTGCAGCTGCCCCGGGCTGGTCTGTGAGGAAGTCACACACACACACACACACACACACACACACACACACACACACCCCATCACCCACAGCGCTGCAGGCCATGGATGGGTCCTGGGCGCCACCTGCTGGACGCTGCGAGAAATACATGCAGGGGACTCTGTCCAGGCCAGGTCCGGGCCCTGGTGTGGCTTGGGTGACCAGCACCCCCAACCCCGTGTCTCCCCTGATGTCACTCACCATGTTCCACCCATGAGCAGCGCCAGAAGTTGTGCCTTGGCACCTCAGAGTAAGCCGAAGACCCGCCCTGTGCAGGCTGAGTGTAGGTTGCTGTTTCAGTGAATTGATGGAGGTTTGTCTGGTGAGGCTCAGAAAAGCACGGAGACTCCCCTAACAACACCCAGCATGAGAGGGTGCGGTCCAGAGAAGGATCAGATCTTCTGGGCTCCAGGAGGCCAGAGGGTCCAGGGTCCCTGTGAGAGCCACTCCCGGGCTGTGGGCTGTGGACACTGTCCCGAGCTCTCCCCAGGGAGGCCGGGAAGCAGAGGTTTCTGCAGAGGCCGTGTTCAGATGGCCTTGCCATGGTGGGTCAGGCCAGGCCCTGCCACAGCTGCATTCTCCCATCTAAAGGAAGAAGGGACAGAATGCCAGGGCCTCGAACCCCCCCCCCAGCCATGTCCTCATCATGGCCCCCACCAGCCTCTGCTGGAGAGGCGGGTGTGCAGCCTGCCTAGGGATTGCCCTGAGCTCCCAGCCTCCATGTCCCCCTGGCCTCTGTGTCCCTTCCCCCAGCCTCCATGTCCTGGTCACCATGTTCCCCCAGCCTCCCTGTCCTGGCCTCTGAGTCCTGGCCACAGTGTCTCCTCCCCCCTGAGCAGCCAGACCTGAGGTCCCATCACATTCCCCGCTCCCCTCCCCCAGACACCCCGGGCTGCCAGGTGTCCTCGCCGGCCCCGAGTGGCCCAGCTTTCGCCCAGCCTGTGACGTGATAGCAGCACCTGGGGCTGCGGTAGACGAGCAGCCGCCTCCGGTGGGCAGCGCCACCCAAGGCTCCCCAAGGGGTCAGGGCATCCTGCTGGCTCTGGCCCTTCTAGTGTCCAACAGACCTGCCTGGGCTGGGCTATAAAGCAGGGAGGGGAGAGGAAGGGGAAGGGAGGGGAGGGGGTGAGGAGAGAGGATCGGATAGGAAGGAGAGGGAGGGGAGGGGGGAGTGGTAGGGAGGGAAGAGTGGGCTGAGGTGGGAGAGGGAGGGGGAGAGAAGTGGGAAGGAGTGGGGCAAGGAGGAGAGAGGGAGGGAGGGTGGGAGAGGGAGGGAGGGAGGGGCGGCGGCACCCCTCACCTTATGTGATGCAGCGTGCATCCATCCCCGCTTTCCAGCGGGGACACTGAGGCCCGGGCTGCACCAGGACAGTGCAGGATCCGAACCCTGGTCTGCAGGGGAGGCGGGGCTGCTCATCATGCGCCATCTCCGTGAAACAGTCGCAGCCTCTTGCCGGCACCGCGGCTGGCACTTCCCGTGTGCGCCACTGGGGGGCAGCAGCACCCCAGCGGTGAGCAGCGCCCAGCGGGGCCTCTGGTCCACCTGCGCTCCTCGCTCCTCACTGGCCAGGAAGGGAGCTGCACAGAGACAGAGACAGACACAGGGAGAGGCCAGACTGACCACTCTGGGCCCCAGACTGGCCCGGGCCACGCCCCATCACCTCCACTGCTTCAAGGTCCACACCAAAGGAGAAAGACTGGGATGGCTTGGGGGCCGATGGAAGACAACGTTCCAGCCGCCGGCTGTCTGCCATGTGACCCTGGGCTAGGCCCTGCCCCTCTCTGAGCCTCCGTTTCCCTGTCCACTGTGGAGGTTGCTTCCAATTGGGCAGGCTGAAGACACCTTTCCAAAATTGTTCCTGGATTTGGCTGTGTCTCCTCCAGAGTGGCGGGGCCGGGGAAGAGGCCGAGGCAGAGTCCGTGGATGGGGGTCCCCTAGTCCACACCGGCGGGAATCCCACCCAGCCAGTCAGGGAAGGACACCAGCGGCTGACCCACGGGGCTCCCAGGGCTCCAGACAGGCGGGGCCTCAGCCCAGGCTCTGTGAGCAGACGGCCTTTGTCCATTCTGCCTTAAGTTTTCTGCTCTGTAACAAGGAGTAGAGCTCAGGGTGAAATAGTGTGTGTGTGTGTGTGTGTGTGTGTGTGTATGTGTGTAAAACTTTCTCCCCCAAACCATATGCTGGCAAACACATTGTGGGATTGTGGCAGGGAGGGGGGGTCACCTGGTCCTCTGCTCCCTGAGCCCACTGGGAAATGATCCCCAATGTGGCCTCCAGATATCATGAGGCCTGGTCACAAAGCCCAAGCCCGCCTGAGGGGCCATCCCCATTCTATGTGGATTCAAGGAGTCTGCCAGGTGGGGCTGGGAAGAGGGGTGGAAGGAGTCCTCCAGCCTTGGACTGCTCAAAGGCGCCTCTGTGTATTGGGAGGCCCACAGCCTCCCTGCCTCCCGGATGGCAGAAAGGAGGCTCTGGACACCTAGAGTGATCTGTGGGAGGCCAGAGCCACGTCCAGACCTGTCTGCTACATCTGGTGCACCCTGCCATAGCCGGAGGTCAAAATCTGAGGATCGAGGTTCAGGGCCAGCCCGGCATGAGAGTCCTTGAGACTCTTATCTCCAATCAACCACACACACACACAGAGTAGCTGAAGATGTGGCTCAAGTGGTAAAGTTCCTTCCAACCAAGGCCCTGAGTTCGGCCCAGTAGCACTGGCCCAGCCTGCTGACTTACGATTCTCTTCGATGCATAACGTTTTGGTTATGTTGACTGCGCAGGACGCATGGCGACCCCAGCTGTGTGAAGCGCGGCCTGTCCGCCGCTGAGGTGGTTTTTAAAGGGCGCAGTGCTCTGCCCCGGGCTTGCGGCACACATTTCCTCGCTTTCTGGAAAGATCGACTGTCTCTGGGGTTTGACCTGGGTTCCCTGGTTTTTAACTGCCGTGTAATAGACGCGACACAGAACACAACCGGCGGCGTCCGTCCACCTCCCCATCCTTCCACACCACCGTGGCTGGCGGCAGGGACGGCACAGGCCTCGCCGTGTTTCTGCCTCTTCATGCCAATGTGTCGGTCCGTCCTTCTGAACTTTCCCCGTGGCGGGTTCCGGCTGGAAGGCCTGGATTTTATGCCGCCCTCTGACCTCCGGGCTCGGGGGGGCGGCTTTCTCCTGTCTCCTGGCACATCTATATCCGCACATGCGCACTCGGGCCTGTGGGCCGAATGTGCGCCCACCGCCGCCCCCCATTCCTGGTGACGTCACCCGCATCGGTGTGAGCGTGCGCGCACCCACGCCATCGGTGTGAGCATGCGCGCGCTCACGCCATCGGTGTGAGCGTATGCGCGCCCACGCTCGGCCGGCTGGTTCCTTGGGGTCCTGAGGGACGCCCGCCC
>NW_012267303.1:4347825-4354786 GCF_000151885.1 Dipodomys ordii
CCCGCGCCCGGCACGGGTCCGGGGTCTTCCCGCCGAGCGCCCTCTCGAGCTCTCCCGGTCCCCGGCCAGGTCCACCGGCCGCCCCTGCACTCACCCGGAGACCCAGGGCGGCCTCTGGTTTGGGGAGGCCCTGTCAGCAGCCCTGAGCCGGACCTGAACCCCAAGGAGACGCTGGGGTTGAGAGGCTGCGGCCTCCCATCCTGGGCCAGGGCCGGAGGTCCCTCAGAGCCCGGGGGAGGGGGGCACATGGGGCCTGGGACCCAGGGGGAGGGGGGCACATGGGGCCTGGGACTGGGGGGAGGGGTGCACAGGGCCTGGGACTGAGGGGGTGGGGTGCACAGGGCCTGGGACTGGGGAGAGGGGGGTGCTCAGAGCCTGGGCCCCAGGGGGAGGGGGCACATGGGGCCCAGGACTGAGGGAGAGGGGGGCACAGGGCCTGGGACTTGGGGGGAGGGGGCACAGGGCCTAGGACTGGGGGGCGGGGGGCACAGGGCCCCGGGCAGTGAGGGTGTGCACACAGAGCCTGGGGTGGCCAGGACACAGGCCCCTGTGGTCTCCACATCCCCTACCGAGAAGGAGTTGAGAGGCGTCATCTCAGGCCCCTCCACCAGTGCCCGCGGAGACCTCTTCCCCACACCCTCACCCCCAGGGCCCTACAGTCTTCTCCAAGGACGCCGGGTGGACACCCCAAGCTGGGCCCGCTTCCAGAAAAGCCCAGCCTGGCACTGGGAAGACAGGGAGTGGCTTCCTGAAGGTTGATGATGCCCGGTGGGACAGGACAGAGCACGGACAGGCTTTCCACGCAGAGGACCGGTGTGGGCAAAGGCCTGGGTGGGTTTGGGGTGAATTCTGCCTTAGGGGATGTGGGGGAGGAAAGCAGGAAGAACAAAGGGAAGAAGGAGAGCTGGGCCAGCACCAGCCTTGTGGCTTGGCCGAGAGGATAGACTTCAGCCAGGAGCCAGGGAGCCACAGACAGTGCTGTGGGACTGGGCCAGGCCTTTGCTGGAGCTAGGGGGCAGGGGCGGGGAGGGGGGAGAGAAGGGGCTTCTGTTCCCTTGTTTCAGGACACACTTTCCTGCGCCCACACTCGGCCGGGTCCCAGGCTCCCCCGGAACACCCCTTTCCTTCAGCTGCATCTTCACCTGTGTGGCGACCCCAGGGAGCTGACCTCAGGAGCAGCCGTGTCCGCCTGGGAGGCAGGCTTGCGCGCCATGTCTCAGACCCCATGGCCACCTGCCCAGGACAGGCCACCATTCGCGTCCCTCCCCCACATGCACGCTTTGGGATGCTGAAGACTTGGCTGTCCTGGCCCCTGGGACGAAGGCGGGGAAACCCCTGCAACTCTGCTTCTCCAGTGTGTGGCTCTGTGGCCTTCAGAACTGCCCTCCGCAGCCCTGCCCGCCTGCCTTCCCTGGGCATGCGTCACTGAGCTCCCATCCAGTGCCTGGTACTTGCCTTCCCTTGGAGCCAAAGGCCTGCTCTTGCCTAAAAACTGCTCAAGCCCCGAAACGGAGTTCTGAGCACCGGCTCGAACCTCTCCAGGTCCAGGCTGTGCCGCAGAGACCAGCGCTGCGTCCGGACCACCTGGAGCCCAATGGGTGCCCAAGGCGGGGTTGGAACAGATGAGGGAATGAGGAGTGTGGAATGGGCAGCTAGACCCACTCCAAAAAGAGCAACCAATCTGGCAAACACCACAGACATTCTGCTTTTAGAAGAATTTAATAACACAGTGGCACTTGTTCACGGAGACTAATAGAAACACCACACGATCCCACACTGCTCTACCAGCAGGGGTTGGCTGGCTCTTCTGTGAAGCTTTTCCCAGGCGCCTACTACGTGCTGAAGGCCGGGGAGAGGGGAGGAGAAGGCTGGAGGCCAGGGGTCAGGAGGAGAAGGGGGGCTCTCTGCCGCCCAGGACAGACAGAAAATCAAAGTCCTCGACCTGCTGCACAACATAGCAAAGCCATGGTCAGGGAAAAGAGCCACCGACAAAAGCAAGGATGCATCTGTGTACTGTGACCGTGGGAGGTTACAGTCCAGCAGAGGCACCCACGGGCCAAAGACTCGGAGCTCAGAGGATGGCCCTAGCTGAGCAGTTTACCCTCCAGATGAAGGGACCACAGGGCACTTCCAGTTTTCAGGTGGTTTATCGGAGATGAGTCTCACGGACTTTCCTGCCCACGCTGGCTTTGAACCTTGATCCTCAGCTCCCAGCCTCCTGAGTAGCTGACGGGCGTGAGCCACTGGTGCCTGGCGGTACTTGGCTTTTTAAGTCATGCCATGGCCAGGCACATCCAGGTAGTGAGGTCTGGTGAACGCAGGAAGCTGGCCACACAAGCGCTCACCCACGTCTGTCTTTTGAAAAAGATGAATAATACAGCCACTGGTGGCTCCCCCGTGCAAACCTCGCTGCTCAGGAGGCTGCGATCTGCTGGAAAGGCAGCTAGGGCAGACAAACCCGAGACTCTTCTCTCTGAGGAACCAGCAAAAAGCTCAAAGTAGAGCTGTGGCTTAAGAAGTAGAGCTCCGGCCTTGAGCAGGCAAAAAGCTAAGCACGAGCTTGAAACTCTGAGGCTCTGAAAGATTCAGGATCCGTCCAACTAGTGTATCACAAAGTTGAGGCTGCCTTCAGACACCTGCTGTCCCTCATACAGAATCCCGCCCTCTACCCGGGACCAGGCCAGCCCCTTCCCATCCACCCCCAGCAACGGGGCTGCCTCATCAGGGAGTGGGGTTCTCATGAGCTGTCCAGGGTGCTGGCCACATTTCATCTCTCTGGCTGCTTCTTAACTTCCTGGACCTCAAGAGAAAGGCAAAGGAGCCTGGATCCAGTGGCTCACACCTCCCCTACTGAGGAGGCCGAAATCTAGAGGATTGCAGTTTGAGGTCAGCCTGGGCATAAAGCTCACGAGGTCTTTCTCAACCCCTAGCTGGGTGCCATTGGGTATGTCTGTTGTTTCAGCGATGGGAAGCTGACACAGGATCCCAGTTCCAGACCAGCCTGGGGGCTGGAAGCTACGCACTCACCCGCCATCCCCACTGTGCCAACAGCAGAATCGAAGTCCAGATAGACGCCCGAACAAAAGCAAGACTGTCTCAAACAACCAGTGTAGAAAAAGGGCTGCAGATGTGGCTGCCACGTTGGATTACCTGCCTAGCGAACAGAGAATCCTGACTTCACGCCCCAAGAAAGGGGGGCCTGGTCCCGTACCGTCGGGGTGCCTGTAGGCCCTCAGACACCGCACTGGAGGCTCAGGGCCTTGGTGCTCTACCTCTCTGAACAGTGAGGGCCACAAAGCAGTCCCTGGTCAGTCAGAGTCACAGATGCCCCAGCCTCTTCCCTGGTCACACCCAGCTCTGCACTTGAACCAAAGGGACCCAGCTGGATGGGGCCTGGGGCAGCATGCTGCCGCTTCCAGTGCCTCCTGGCGGGGGAGGAGCAGGTTGGGGAGTGGCCAGCAGCAGGGCAGAGCCCCACCAGCGAGGAGGCGGGGTGGGGGGAGGCAGCCGTGGCCGCGGCCGGTGTTCAGCTGACCCTTTTGGAGCCTCTCAATCTGGTCAGTGCGGGGCACGTGAGCCATGTCCCGCTCCGCACCCCCCTCTTGCCTGACACCCCGGCCAGGCCTGGATCCCTGGGCAGACGCGGTGGTGGCGGTGGACGGCCCAGGCATGGCCCTGGACAGGAGCCGCGGGGTCAGGGACCCCTGGAGCAGCATTGTGTGTCCCTGTCACGCCGGAGACCTCGCGGCCAGCAGGGGACGTGTTACCATGGGGAGAACAGCATTGACCGAGGTCAGCCCTGCTGCTTCTGGGCACAAGTGGGGACACTGAAGCCCAGAGGGGCTCACGCGGTCCGGCATTGGGCTCCGCCCACACTGTCACACCCCCTCGGGCCCCCCATTCCCTGGCCACCCCCCCACGGTCCAGTACCCTCCCTTCTCTGTCCTGCTCTCCCCAAACCCCTCCTGCCGTCCCCACCAGCCAGGCCGAGTCTCTGCCAAGCTATCGGCTTCTGCCACCACCCCGTCCAGCCAGTGGGAGTGGTGGGGGCAGCAGGCCAAGGACCCAGCCCCCACCCATAGGCACATGGCCAGGACCTGAACCTCAGGAAACTGAGGCTGGGAGGACCCTCGGGCCAGCAGGGCCTCCTTGGAAAGCGGCTCTGAGTAACATCAAACTTGCAGGGCAAGAGCAGAGGTCAGTGGAAGGCAGAGCCCCGCAGGACCTGCTCCTCCCAGCCCCCAGCCCCCAGCCCCACACATGCTAAGCCGGGGCCCCAGACCCGTGCTGAGCTGGGGAAGCTTCGGCGGGGGGGTTGGGGCACCTGGCTGTGTTTGGTTGGCTCTTGGTGGCCAGGCAGGGGGGCATCTGGCTGAGAGAGACCACAGCCATTTGGGGGAAATGCCCAGAGGCAGGGCAGCCCCGTGGGTATCACCAGGTCACCAGACCTGGGACTCCTGAGCCCCGGCTTCGCCGGCCAGGCTGTTGGCAGGGGGCAGCTGGGGATGGACAGAGCCTCCCCCTCCCCCCCCACCCTGGGCCTCCTGCCCCCTCCCCCAGGGTGACAGGGGCTGGGGAGGCAGGTGAGGCGAGGCCGACCTGCCCCGTGGGGGGCGCAGTGAGCATTTGGCGCAGCCCCCTCGCCGTCTGCCACCTCGGGCGTGACGGAGGTGCACAGACGGTGCAGGGCTGGCAGTGCCAGGACGGGCAGCGTGGGGGCGAGGGCCCGAGGCTGCGGGAGGCGCCGTGGAGGGCAGGCCTCCGAGGCAGCCACACAGCTAGGCCCCTGGAGACCGAAAGTGATTGGCGTCTGGGGGCAAAGAGAAGAAGAAAAGGGACAAAGGTGCAGCTTCAGCAACCAGACTCCAGGCCCCACCCCTTATGGCACGGAAGTGGGAGGGGAGAATACCATTGGTCAGGTGTCCAGCCTGAGCCAATCAGCTGTGGGGGGGCAGAGCCACTCACCTGGAATGTCTTGCTAATCCCAGAAAGGAAGATTTGTGGGCAGGGCCACGGCCTGCAGGCAGCTTCTAGTTTCTCCTGTGGGAGGCTGACTGGGCCCCAGCACAAGCAAAGGCCCTGTGGTAGGAGGGAGCTGGGTGTCTTGCTGACACCAGGAGGGTGGAGTAGGTGCCGGACCCCCGGGGGGAGGGCAGGATGGGTATGGTGCAGGAGGCCAGCAGAAGCAGGCAGGGGCAGGGGAGGCCACTGCCCGGGGCTCCAGGGCACAAGATAGTACTTTCTGAGTGGCATGGATCATTGAGGGCAGAGAACCAGCCAGGGGAAGAATGGCATGTTTTCTCTGAAAGGTTCTTGGGGTGAAGTTGGTGATCAGGAAAGGGACCCAGGACAGAGAGGCCTCCTCGTCCATTTGGGGACTGAGTGTGGCTGGACCTCCCACAGAGGCCCAGGAGGCCAAGGTGGCCACCCAGAAGATGCCTCCATAAGAAGGGGGGCCAGGGCTGCAGATGGGAAGTGGGGAGACAGCTCAGGAGGGAGACAGTCGGGCTCGCCAAGGGCCCAGCCAGGCCCTGGGGTCTCATCTGCTGGGCAGCCGGGGCAGGAGGGGGCTGGAGCTCTGGGTTTGGGACCAGCCTAGGCCACATAGCTTGGCTTTCATTTTAAAAGAGAAAGAAGGGAAGGGAGGAGAAGAAAAGAGAAGGCGCTCATGTTAAATGGAATAGGCCGGGCTGAGAAAAGGCAGCACCCCACGTCTGCCTCATAGGTGGAATCTAGTCCTTAAAAAAAATGAAGGACGTGGTCCGGGGTGGTGCTCACACCTGTAACCCCAGCAACGTGGGGGGCCGGGATGGGAAGGCTCACTGTCGGAGGCTGGCAGGGATGGGGTGGCACCGGCCTGTGAGCCCAGCGATGGTGGTGTGCATATTCAAAACTGGAACGGTGAAGCCCCTTGGTACAAGTCAGCGGAGCTAATGAAAACTAAAGGAGGAGGGTGTGTGCGGCGCCACGCCCGGCCTCAGCTCACCGACAGAGCTCACAGGCTCGAGCCCAGGACCCTCCAGGATCACCCAGCACCCAGCACCTGAGCCCCTCCTGGCCTCAGCCCTGCTAGGCCCCTGCCTGCCGCTTGCCCTCCTCGGAGGCCCGGACGCCCCCTGGCCTCTCCTGGGTGCCAGGCCCGTTCATGCCTGGTCCCACGCAGCCACCACGGGGGGGGGGGTCCCCCGGGGAGGCAGAGGGGGCTGGGGACCCCAGCAGCCTGCGCTGGCACCGGGGGAGGGCGGGCAGGACCGGGCACCTCCTGCAGGAAAGCAGGGTGTTTACACCGCAAACAGAGGCTGAGACCGGAGACTCAGACTCGGATGCCAGGGCCCGCGCCCGCCGCCCCGGCCAGCTCGCTTGTGTCGGGCACGTGGCAGGACGGGGCCGGGGTACGCTCGCCGCCCCGTGGCCTCCTTCTGAGAGGGAGCCCCCCAGGCTCCCCGGGCCCTGGCCTCACCGCACCTCTCCTCCGCAGCCTTGTCCCCCACGCTGCTCCCCACGCACCCTCCCCACGGTGCCGTCGGGCACGGAGGGGCCCTGGCGTAGGACTGGCCCCGTCCTGTGGCCCCATCGGTGCGCGGCGGGGCGGCCCGCCCGGACCCCGCCAGGACCCCCCTCCCGTGACCTCCCGTGAACACCCGGCTCCCGCCCGCAGGCCCGGGCCCCTCGCTGCCCCTCGGTCAGCAGGCCCCGCCTGGGGACCACCCAGTCCCGCCTGTTCCTGTTCCCTTCTCCATCTTCCCAACGCCTCAGTCCCGGCCCCACCTCCCCCAGCCTCAGTTTCCCCATCTGCCAAGCGGTGCGGATGTCACAGGACTGTGGGCGGCACACCTGGAGAGGAGCTGTGGGTGCAGCGAGAGGCGCCCCCCCCCACGCGAACGCACACACACCCCTCCTGTGACAAAGGCTGTGGAGAGCCGCAGCCGCGTGCGTGTGTGAGGGTGGGAGGAGGGTGGGC
>NW_012267303.1:4361574-4382354 GCF_000151885.1 Dipodomys ordii
GCTCCCCTCTGCTGCGATTCTTCTCCCCACAGCTGCGGAGGAGCTGACCCGCACCCAAACCCGGCCATGAAAATATTTTTATCACAGGGCATGGAGTCCTTCCCGCTCTTCCTTCATTTCTAGGTATGTTTATGTATGCGTGTGCACACGTGTGCTGCCTGCATGTGTACACTGCCTACATGCGCTCACATGTGTATGTGTGTGGTGTGCACACATGTACTGTGTGCATGTGTGCAGCATGCATTGCGTACTGCTTACATGTGTGTATGTGTGCACACGTGTGCTGTGTGTATGTGCTGTGTACATTGTGCATGTGTGTACATTACTGTGTGCACATAGGCTGGGGTGTGGGGTGTATGTAGTGGGTTGTGTGGTGTGTGTGGTATATATATATGTCTTGTGGTGTGTGTGTGGTGTGTATATGTGTCTGTGTGGTGTATGTGGTATGTGGAGTGTGGTATGTGGAGTGTGGTGTGTGTGTGTGGTGTGCTGGGGTGGAACCCAGGCCTTGTGTGTGCTAGGCTGGTGCTTTACACTGAGCTACATTCCCAACACTTACTTTATATTAATATAGACACAGAAACTTTCTTTTGCCGGTTAATTGGAGATAAGGTTCTTACAAACTTTCCTGCAGGGCTGACTTCAATCCAGGACCCTCATATCTCAGCCTCCTAAGTAACTAGGATTTAGCTAACATTTCATTTTATTTAATTTTAGTTAATATTTGCTTACTATTTCTCTCTCTTCCAATCTCTTTCTGTCTCCATGTCTCTCTGTCTCTGTCTCTCTCTCTTTTCCCTTCTTCCCTCCCTCCCTTCCCTCTCCCATTGTTGATATTGAGGATTAACCAGCCCCTGGGATATTTTTATTAAGACTTCCAACAGTCTGGGCCCTTTTTATTTGAAGCACATTCCTTTAAGATAAGTTAAACAAGCTGCTAAGCTGTTATCAACTGCCTACATAGCCGGGGTGAAGGCCAGCACCACCACGCCCGTCTCCCGTAGTCTAGATGCTCGAAAAATTCATTCCAACTATTACCTTAAACCAATGCATTTAGTCCTTTTACATACATTATTGACAATTTAAGATTATTATTCTGTTTTCCCTTTCCACAGCCCCTGTCTTAACATCACTGAAGGCATTTTAGGGTTTTGCTTTTTCTTAAATTCTGCTTTCTGATTATTTACAAGTGGTCAACTCTATGACTGATTTTTAGAGTTTGTCCTGAGTATTTTAACACTGAGCTCCTAACAAAGTCTAAAATTAGTCAATATATTTGCTCTCCTCCCAAATAATTGAAAGAATCTGAAAGCCTCAATTTTGGACATCCTCTCCCAAATTATATGGTACTGCTTGGTATTTTAGTCCTGGCCTGTTTTTCCTACCATAAATTAGGCATTATTATTGAGGAGTCATACTGTCCATGTTTGTTTAGTTTTCTCCAAACATTTGCCAGTGTCTTTGCCTATTTCTCCTTCCCATGCAATCAATGGCTGTTATTCTGGAACCTTGGTTGTTGGGCTTTTGTTGTGGGTTTGTTATTTTGATTGTGCTAGGGATTGAACTCTTGCACCTCCTAGACAGGTGCTTTACTGCTGAGCCATGCTTCCAGCCCTTTTTTCTTTCATTATTTTCCACAAAGCATGAATCATCAAACCCAGCTTTGTTGTTGTTGTTGTTGTTGAGATGAGGACTTGAAAACTTTTGCCTAGGTTGGCCTGGAACTATCAACCTGATCTCAGCCTCCTCAGTAGCTAGGATTACCTCTGTGAGCCACTGGCACTGGGCTAGAATAGTCTATTCTGCTTGAACTGCATAGTTTTCCCTAGTGAGGACATTTTTGTGATTAAAACTCTCCTGGCTCTTCTTCATCTGGATGTGGCTTTGTTCCTTCCTTGCTCTGGAGAGAAGTGCGGTGCTGGTTCTGTGTCGGCAGCTCCCTCCCACCTCTCTGCTGATCAGGGAGAATTCCACCGTGCTTGGCTTCCATTGACAGTGTGAGGCATCTGCCTGTCCTCTGACCTCCATTCCCCAGGGACTGTCGGCTGTTTCTCAGCTGAAGCTAGTTTCTGGTCCTTTGAGGATGACTTTTTCTTAGTTATAAGTCTAATTCTTTGGTCCTGTGGGATAACCTTTTCCTCTGATGCTTTTAGCATCTTTTTTCTCTTCTGTTTCTAACGTTACTCTGAGAGGTCCAGAGGTGAGTTTGTTTGCTTGCCTGTGGGTGATCCACTGGGCGACCTGGGTCTGAGCCTGAGTAGCCAGCATAGCACTGTGTGCTGCCCACATGCCCATCCTGTCCCCAGCTGCGAGAACAACGGTGGACAGAGGCAACTTGGGCTCTCTGGCTCTGCCCTCTGGATAATGCCCTCTGCCCCCATGGCTTTCCCAGCCCTGATCTCGGCTGCGTCTCACCTTCTGTCAAACCCCTCTGCTGAATCTCAAGTTTCTACTTCTATAGCTTTCATTTCTGTAAGCTTCCTTTGGTTCATTTTCAAGTCTGGATGCTCTTTACAGTTTCTTATTCCTTGCTTAAGTCTTCCAAACTTCCTTCTCTTATATTTTCTTTTCTTTTTGTTGTTTTTTTGTTTTTTTGGGGGTCCGGTCGTGGGGCCTGAACTCCGGGCCTGGGCGCTGTCCCTCAGCTCTTCAGCTCAAGGCTAGTGCTCTACCTCTTGAGCCACAGAGCCATTTCTGACTTTTTCTGCTTATGTGATGCTGAGGAATTGAACCCAGGGCCTCATGCATGTAAGGCAAGCACTCTACCACTGAGCCACCTTCCCAGCCTGATAGTTTTTCTCTTAATTCCAAAATGAAGGTCGGGGTGGGTGAGTTTCCACTTTTTTCCCTTCTGTGGGGTGAAAGGGACTTTTCTTTTATGTGCTTTTCCTTTTTCTGGTGTTGAGAATGGAGCCTAGGACCTCCACATGAGCTAGCTAAGCATCTGCCACAAAGCTACACCCGAAGCCCCGAGACTTACTCTTCCAATCTTTTAACTCTTCAACTCTTGGGATATTGGCTTTCAAGGGACTTTGGTACTTTGGACTCCAGATTTGAAGGGGATACTCTGTGAACCCCCCTTGGCAAAGGCTGGGCTTGGGGTGCTGGTCCTGGTGTTCCACTTTGATCTGGAAGCAGCACCTCAAAGTCAACGTGGTTTCCTGTCTTCCTTTCAGTGGGGAGAGACCTCGTTTTTCTTATTCCCAGGCCAACTCCATAATATGTGAAGGGGGGGCGGGGAGATTTTTAAAACAACATTTTCTCCAGCATTTGAGTTACATTCGGGAGAGTGATTAAAGGTATCTACTCTGGTAGCGTGCCAGAGACGGCCAGTCTCCCGAGAAACTCTCAGAACTTGTGTTGGCTTGTAGCCTAATCTTCCCTTGGACGCGTACAGCCGTGCTGTGCTTATCTGTGTGCCGTTGTGCTTGTATTCCACACAGGAGATTTCCTGGGGTGCAGGCAGGAGAAAGTGAGGTTCAGCGCTATGCCTCCCTGTGTAGCTAGGATGCAAGGCAGAGTCATAGCGAAAGCTGAATCATGGCATGATGGACAGACAGATCATCATCATAGCCCCAGCCCTCAGGCGGCGCCGTCCACGGATTCCAGTGCCAGCGTCCATGGTGCCCAGCTGCCAGGCACAAGGACAGATTTGTGCAGGACATTAGCCTGAGTCACAGGCGTGGACAAGTGACCGGCAGCAGGAGTGGAAAGGCCACTACATGAAGATGCTTCTCATCGATCGCAGTCACACCCAACCGACTGGAGACCTGCGGCTCTGAGCAGAGCGAAGCACCAGACTCAACCAAGGGGCCTGGCAGGGAAGGAACTGGATTTGTCTACCGGGACACAGACACCTCCACCCCCAACTTTCTTACAATGGAACCGCTCCAGATCCTTAAATATCCCAGAGTCGCTCCGAGCCTTGCGCGCTCCCCCTCCTACCCTCCTGCTTCTGACTCACAGGGACAAGGAACCCAGGGCCGGGCCCAGCTCCTCCCCGGGCTGCCGGCACGCTGCTGGGGTTTTTCACAGCTGAGTTATTTCTGATCTTGGTTCTGGCAAGAAGAACTAGAGCAACCAGGGCTGGGAGACATTGGAAGCCACGCCAAGCCAAACAGAGTCCACACGTCTACATCCGAGCCGCCAACCTGGGGGACGTGTGTTTTCACTTACAAAAACACACCTCTGAACACCCAGGCTGGAAAATCAGAAAAACCAAGGTCAGAAAGGAAACTCTCTTCCAACATGAGGCCAGCTCCCAAGGCCAAAACACACACTTGGTGAGCCTTGGGGAGGGGGGGAGAAACTACAAGGCATAGAGTTCAGGCTCAGCAGGCCTGGCACCCCCTGGACCCCCGGGAAGCGCAGGCAGGGAGAGGGAGCTACTGAGTGCAGCAGGACTTCTCTGGCGAGGCCTTTGGCTGCCCTGCGCAGCTGTGTGGCTGTGAGCAGGGCGGAACCTGCCTTCTTCTCTCTGAAGCTAAAGGCAGTCTTGGAGAGCTGGCACAAGGAGAAAGGCCATGTGCATGCTACACACTACGGCTGCACGCACATAGCCCGGTCCTCCTGCTTACTGAGCGGTCGTTACATGAATGCTGCTTTGTATTGTATTGACACTCGTGGTGGTGGTGGTGGCGGTGGCGAGGATGGTGATGATGACAGTATAGAAGAACTTGAGCCAGGTGCCAGTGGCTCACACCCGTCATCCTAGCTACTCAGGAGGCTGAGATCTGAGGCAGTTCAGATCCAGTTCAAAGCCAGCCCGGGCAAGAAAGTCTGTGAGACTCTTATCTCCAATGAACCATCAGAAAACCAGAAATGGCGCTATGGCTCAAGGAGTAGAGTGCTTGTCTTGAGCTGAAGAGCTCAGGGACAGCACCTGGGCCACAAGTTCAAGCCCCACAACTGACAACAAGGAAAAACAAAAAACCAAGCAGGGGCCTGCGGTCGGAAGGTGAGTGTTGTCAGTCGACTGGAGGGTCAGGCAGCCACAGGAGTGGGCCGCCCGTCCGGTGTGATGGTCCCATGTGAGCGAGCGCCTGGTTCCTGTGGACTCCATCAATGTGGTTCGAGTGAGTGGCAGAGCCCCCGCCCCATCCTCAGGCCCCTCGGGGTCGCCCTGCGCCCGGTGAGAGGGTGCCAAGACAGAGGGGAAGATGTGGGGTACAGGACACAGGCGCAAGGCAGGGGCCAGGCTGCCGGGGTAGCGACCCCTCAGGTCCTAGGCCTGGGACTGGCCGCGGCCTCCAGAAATGGGGGTGTCCTGCTGCACCTGCAGTCCTGGAGGGAAAGTTCAAGACTGAGTAAGCAACCATCGCCCCCCTCTGTGGGTGAGGCCGGCAGAGATCGCGGCCTTCCGCCTACCCCTCCTGATGGAGAGTCACTGACGCGGCCACCCACCCGGGCTGGGCACCACGGCCAATGGAGGATGGGGAGCCCAGGAAGCTTCTAGACCTTGGGCGGAAGGAGGTGACACTGAGCTGGTGAGAGAAGTCTGAGGAGGCGGGAAGGGGTGTGGTGAGGAGAGCCCAGAGCCAGGGAGACCCTCACCTTCCAACACACACAGTCAGCCAGCAAGACTCACACATTCAAACATGAATAACTACATAAGGAAATAAGCCTGGTGCCCGGGGCACACGCCTGTCATCCTGGCTACTCAGGAGGCTGAGAGCTCAGGGTTCTGTTTCAAAGACCAACCCAGGTTAGGAACATCCATGAGACACTTATCTCCAATTAATCAGCAAAAAGCCACAGCGGAGCTGCAGCTCCAGTGGTAGAATGCCAGCCTTGAACGGAAAAAGCTGAGACAGCGCCCAGGCCTATCGCAAAACTAAGAATTAATGACTCGATTCACTGCTAAGTATAAAGAAAAGAAATAAGCAAGGTTCTGGGCATAAGGCAAACCCTGAAAGCTAGTGTAGGGCCTGGGGTGGCAGCCTTTTCCTGATCCACCTTGAGACACTGTCTTTAACTGCAGACAGACGCCCAGGCCTCCACACCATGCGGGGAGGAAGACACCCGAGGCCTCCTGCACGCAGCCTCTCTGCCTGACTCCCCGTCTTCTCCTTCTCCCCCAGCCTCCTCTTACCCCAGCCCCCCCCCAGCCTGGCCTCCTCTCACCCCAGCCCCCCCCAGCCTGGCCTCCTCTCACCCCAGCCCCCCCCAGCCTGGCCTCCTCTCACCCCAGCCCCCCCCAGCCCGGCCTCCTCTAGGTTTCTGGGTCTGGCCCGCCCGCCCTTATCACCGCAAGAGAGGGCCTCCTTCCAGACCCCCTCCCGTCCAAGCAGCCAAGACCTCGCAGAGTCTGTCACTCACACTGATGACACATGGTCTCTCTGGAGACACCCCAGCACCGGAGACCCAGAGACAAAGGAGAATCCAGGACACTCCCCTGGCCACCCATCCCCTAGGGTGCGCCCTGGCCCTCTCCTGACTCCGCATGGCTGGGTGGCGGTCCCCAGGGACCGACTGCTAGGTACCACTGGCCGGCGTCTGCCCTGTGTGGGAGCACACTGCGTGGAGCTGCATTCTGAAAAGAATGGGCGCTTGTCCCCGATCGCTGTGAGAAAAGGCGCAGCGTGCGGGCACAGCATGCGGGCACGGTGCCACCCCGCCGGCCCTCACCCCTCCCTTGGCCTAGGCAGACACCCAGCTAGAGTATTCGAGAACGCTTCTTTCATTCCTCACAAGGCGCTTATGTGGCTGAATGAATCACGACTGTTTTGGGAAATAACACGGGTGAGAAATGGAAAGACTATTTTGAGAAACAAGCTAGCAGCACCCTTGGGTGCTAAAATAGATGCTAAGTCCTTGATTCATGAGCAGAGCGCAGGACTGAGCGGGGTGGCCTTGGAGTCAGTTCTCTGCGGTGGGACCGACTAAGGAAGGTCTCGCGAAACACAGTCAGTGCGGCTATATCCTGACAGCAACATGGGCCGGGAAAAAGGATCACTATTATTGTTATTTATTTTTGTCAGTCCTGGGGCTTGAACTTGGGGCTTGGGCACTGTCCCTGAGCTTCTTTTGCTCAAGGTTAGCACTCTACCACTTGAGCCACAGTGCCACTTCCAGCTTTCTCTGTGTATGTCGTACAGAGGAATCAAACCAGGGCTTCATGCATGCTAGGCAAGCACTCTACCACGAAGCCACATTCCCAGCTCTGGTATTATTATTATTATTATTTTAAAGGTCAATTCAGCCAGGGGCCAGCAGCTCACACCTGTAATTCTAGCTTCTCAGAAGGTTGGGCTCTGAGGAACACAGTTCAAAGCCAGCCAGGGAGGGAAGGTCTGAGACACTCTTAGGTCCCAATTAACCAAAGTGGAGCTGTGGTTCAAATGGTAGAGTACCAGCCTTAAGTGAAAAAAGCTAAGGGAAAGTACCCTGGGTCTGAGTTCAAGTCCCAGTACTGACTGGTACCAAAAAAAAAAAAGTCATTGAGGACACTTTTAGAAAGGGAAAGAAGCAAGCGTTTGACAAAAAAAAAATCTCGTTTCTCTATTTCCTTTTTTTTTTTTAACTTGACAAACTGATACCAAATTTCATCTGGAAAAATAAACATGTGAGACCAGCCAGGGAAGGAGCACTGGCTCTACCAGATGTTAAAACACCCTAGAAAAGTGCTCCCCCCTCCTCCCCTCCTCTCCTCTCTCTCTCTCTCTCTCTCTCTCTCTCTCTCTCTTCTCTCTCCAGCTTTGTAGAGCTGGAAACAAACTGGGCAGAAGCACAGGAGGGGATGGGAGCCCTCACGGAAATTAACATGTAAATAAAAGGAGGTATTTCCTATTAGGAGGGAAAGGCAGTGTGCAGAGCCGGCAGAGGTGAGTGGAAGTCAGGCATCTGGAAAGAATAAGATCCCTACCTCACCCCTTCCACCCAAATAAATTCCAGATGGAGCCAAAACTCAAACAACAAATCCTAAAAGAAAATATAGGTGAAGGTACCTCTAACTTCGGAAAGGTAAACCGAGGATGAAGAATAGTCCGAGACCATGGAGAAAGTTCATTTGGGGAAGTAAATGGGTGAGAAATGCAAGGGATCGTTCTTATATGGCGAGGCTGAAGTTCTCTCTGCTACTAGAAGTACATGATTAATAGAAGGGAGCAGAAAAAGCAAGTTTTCCTACATAAAACAATTCAATGCATGACACTTGTGCCTTCCCCATACAGGAACAGGGGAGGGTACCAAAGCCATGGAGCTGGGAAAATGAATTTAAATCCATCTTCACTTACAGTGCTGGGTAAGTTGTTTAGACAGGGAAGCAAATACAGACAGACACCAGTGGCTCACGCCTGTAATCCCAGCTACCCAGGAGGCTGAGATCCGGTAGACAGAGGTTTGAAGCCAGCCTGGCTGAGAAATCTATAGAGACATTGTCTTCAAAATTGCCAGCTAAAATCTATAGAGACATTGTCTTCAAAATCGCCAGGCTGGAACTATAGCTTAATTGGAAGAGCATCAGCCTTGAACAACAACAACAAAGCCAAGTGAGCGTGTGAGGCTCAGGGTTCAAGCCCCAGCACCCGCATATAAATAATGGCCAAGAAAAGAGGCAGCTGGGGAGGAGGATGTGGTGGCAGTGGGAATGGACAAGAGGACTCCATCTTGGAGTCACACGCGGTTTCTGTATACTGCTGTGGGTGCCATGCAGCTGCCCGGCTCCGCCACACACCCTCTGCTCTTGGGGTCACAGTTTCCCTGTCTGTAAGGCAAGAGGCCTTTCACAAACCTACTCACCATATGACAGGGGGAACGAGTCCAAGCCCCAGCAACAGAACGAATAAAGAAGATGCCGGGAGGAAATCCAGCCTCTGTCTCTGAGCCCTTTCGGGATGACGCGTCCCTTGGTTTGCTGGCGAGTTTATGCCCAGAAAATGCTCTGTGCCAGGCCGCACGTTTGAGTTGTTCATTCTCTTTCTTCATTTTTACTCTGCTAATTGGGACAATCATTGTTGCGGCTGGGGGCGGGGGTGGTTTTTGTTTTTATGCTGGTCCTGGGGCTTGAACTCAGGGCCTCAGGCTGTTCCTTAGCTCATTCGCTCAAGGCTGGCATTCTACCACTTGGGCTGGCAGCTCCACTTCCAGCTTTTTGCTGGTTAATTGGAAATAAGAGTCTCATGGACTGCTGAGTAGCTTGGATCACAGGCATGAGCCACAGCACCTGGCTCTTGTTAATGTATTAGAGTTAAATTGTGATGGATGGAGAGTTACAGACAAGCAATGGAAGGCAGGTTCTGGACAAAGCCAGAGGTCAGACCCCCCCACACACACCTTTCAGATGAGGCTCCCAGATGTCTAGATCCCCTTTACCTTCCGGCGCCCCCACCCTGCAGTCACCCCCAAACTGGGCCCAACAGCTGCCTGTCAGTGCCCACCTGCCCGACACCAGGGTCCCTTCCACCTCCTTGTTAGCTTCTGGAGCTACTTAATGACCAGGAGAAGCCATGAGCCACGACTGGGAGTCAAATAAGCTCTGGCCACGCTGGGGCCCCTGTGTGAACTCACTACGCTGCGCCTCAGCCTCTCAGCTTGTAGCCAGATAGAAGTCGGTAGAAACAGGAAGGGATGAGCTGCTGGGCCTGGGCACAGCTGGCTCACACCTGTAATCCCTGCTGATCAAGAGGCCGAGCTCTGAGGGTTACAATTTGAAGCCAACCCAGCAGGAAGGACTGTGAGACTCATATCCCCAATCAGCCAATAAAAAGCCAGAAGTGAAGCTGTGGCTCAAACGGTAGAGTACCAGCCTTGAGTAGAATAGCTCAGAGACTGTGCCCAGACCCTGAGCTCAAGCCCCGTACTGGTACCCAAAGAACGAGGAGAAGGAGGAGGAGGAGGAGGAAGAAGAGGAAAAGGGAAGTAAGAAAAGGAGGGAGGAAAGAAGGAAGGAAGGAAGGCAAGAAAGAAAGGAAGGAAGGAAGGAAGGAGAGCGGGAGGGAGGGAGAGGGGGAAGGAAGGAAGGGAGGGAGAAACTAAGAAAAGCACTAAATCCAGGGCCTTGCACAGGTAGGCAGTGTGTGATGACATGTGTCGTGGTCTCCGTCATTCTTACTATCTGTTATGAATGCATAGGGCATGTGAGAAGTGACAGGCAGATACCCCTAAAATAAAAACTCATGAAGAAGTCCTCTGGACCCAGGCCAGAACCCCAGAATGTTAAAAGGCCAAATTAAGAGTCTGGCGGGGCTGCTGGAGGGGGCGGGGCTGGGGAAGGTTTAAGCCTGGGACAATGGCCGTCCACTGAGCTGCCCAGGCCCACTCTGTTTGAGTCGTGAGAAGAGCTATTTTCTTGTTTAAAGCTTTAAAGAGCTATTAAGTTGGGCAAATCACTGGTAAAACAGCTGGAAAGCTAAGTAGCAATTTAAACAGGCCATTGCCTCTCCCTGAGAGGGAGTGGGGACCCCTGGCAGCCCTGGGCTGGGACCTAGCGGCCCTTCCCCAGCCTCTGAATGCAGCCGCCCAGCTTTATTTAGCAAATCCACATTTCCACCCCACCCCCTCCTCTTCTTCTTTTCTTTTTTTTAAGTGAGCAGACCGAACTCTAATTTTCCCTCTTTTCTCTCCCCAGGCCCCTTGAATCGGCCCATTCTTTCATTCTGTGGAACTAATGAAGGCCTACAGCGGCCTTGCTCAGGCATAGGCCCTTAAATAAAACATGTTTCATTGATCAACTTCAAAAAGACCCGGGAGGGGCTGGAGGGGGGGTGGAGAGGGGGAGGGTCTCCCAGAGCCTGGAAGGAGGAGGGGGTTTGTGCCTCTGCCTGCCTGGCCAGTGGTAGCCCCCCCACCAGGATAGAGCCCCCCTAGCCCCCCAACCCCCAGCCTGAGGCCCAGCCATCCCCCCTCCCCCCCCTCAGTGGGAAGAAGACGGTTGTCTTGCTTTTTTTTCATTTAATTTTTTTTCTTAATCTCCTCATAAATTTTTTTAAAATTGTTTTTGGCCAACCAAACAGAGCTCTGGCCGTAGAACAATTCCCACCGGCTTCCAGCTGCCCGAACCCCCATCCCACAGTCTGGGAGGCACACCCCATTCTTCCTGCCAGTGAGCACCCATGATATGCCCAGGACCTCTGCCCATCCACTTCCATTGCAAAAGAACCAAAGGCCAATTGCAAAACAATTCCATGACACACGTTGCATACGCAATAAAAAGCCAATGCCCCAGCAGGAACCTCCAAGTCTCCCTGACAGAGGAAACCACCGCCTGAACATTCGATTGTCCCCTTCCTTGAGGGACTACACACACACACACAGAGCAGAAAGTATGTTCACATTTGTTGTTTTTTTACACACAGGGTCACAGATGGCCCCTGTTTCATTCATTAGTTTGTTTTTGCAGACTAGGGATTGATCCCAGGGCCTCATGCATGCTAGACTAGCTCGAGACCCTTTGAAACACATGCTCCGCTGAGAACCTTGTTTGAAAATTTGCTTTTGAGGGCTGGAAAGGTGGCTCAGTGGTAGAGCTCTTGCCTTGCATGCATGAGGCCCTGGGTTCAATTCCTCAGCACCACATATACAGAAAAAGCCAGAAGTGGCGCTGTGGCTTGAGTGGTAGAGTGCTAGTCTTGAGCTGAAGAGCTGAGGGACAGCACAAAGCACAGAGTTCAAGCCCCATGACCGACAAAAAAAAAATTGCTTTTGAGCCATGCAATGGTGGCTCATGCATGTAATTCTAGGGACTCAAGAGGCTGAGGATGATCGTGGTTCAAAGCCAGCCCAGGCAGGAAAGTCTGCGAGGCTCTTCTCTACAAGTAAACACCAAAAGGCTGGAAGTAGAGCTGTGGCTCAAGCGGCAGAATGCTAGTCTTGAGCAATAAAGCTCAGGGACAGTGCCCACGACCTGAGTTCCAGCCCCAGGACTGGCACACAGACAAACTTGGTTTTGTCACGCTGTAGGAGCAGCTTGTGATCTTCTGGAATATCTTCATATCCAGAAAGTGTCATGCTTGTGTCTTAATTAACACGGTTTCTGCTCCAAGCATCTGGGCATCCTCGGGCAGGCAGCCAGGGCATGAGTGTCCCCTTAGACAATCCAGAGCGGAGCGCGTGATGGTTGATTCAAAGGTAGATACATTTTTAAAAATGAGTTCTCTTTATTTTTAAGTTGTAGAAAGGGGTTTCAGTCCAACACATGAGAATGTACGTGACATGTGTCTTGATCAGTGTCACCTGTCCATCGTTCCCCCTCTCTCCCAGCCTCACCCCTCCAAGGCAGATTCACTGTATTTTCATTATTCATGGTGTTTTGGGGTTTTTTTGGCACTGGTTCTATCTGGATGGAACCCACTTCCTGCTGGGCAGGCCCTTGGACTGCGATCCACCTCGCTCAGGCTGCAGGGGTGGCAGAGCTGTGCGGCCATATCCGCCTACTTCCGGTGAGATGGAGTTTGGAGGACGATTCTGCGGGAGCTGGAACTCTCAGCCTCCAGCACGCTAAGACCACAGCCCGTGCACCGTGTCCTACTGTTAGTGGAGAAAGGGTCCTGCGTGTGTGCTGCAGGCCGGCCTCTCACTGTGATCCTCCGGCGACCAAACTCCCAAGCAGCCAAGAGAGCTGAGATTACGATCAGGGCTTTACGGAGGGTCCCTGGCTGGCTCAGTTGACCCCCTTGGGTGGGGAGAAGCTAAGCTGCCTGTCCCCTACGCCCTTACTGACCCCTTCGGTGGACGCTGGCCGGTGACGTCACAGCCGGGAAGTCCTCCATGTGGCCACCTGGAAGCTTAGAGGTGCTGCCAGCCCCTCCCCTCCAGCCCTCCCTTCCCCCCTGCCCCCACCCGTGCCTTCTTGCAATGGGGGGGAGAGCGGCTGTAGGGGGGGAGAAGACTGTCCCATCCCCTTCCTTTACCTTCTAGGTACCCACCTTCCTGCTAGTTTCACTCGAGAACACCCCCGACAAGTTCCGTCGTGTCCCTGAGCCTCAGTTTCCCCACCCGTACAATGGGAAGATCCACCCCTTTACGGCTCGGGAGCATGGGGAGTGGAAGGAGGCTGGGAGCAGCCCGCCCCTGTGGAAGGGTGCTGAGCCTGTGCGGGGTCAACAGTGCGGAGCCCTAGACTTGGATCCCCGTGGCTGAAAACGAGGGCGGACTGGAGAGAGCCTGGCTGAGGAAATGTTTGCTAAATGGGGGCTGAGTGGCTGTGGCTCCGACCCTGGGTCACCCGGACTGAAGCTCGGGGGGTTGCTAATGGTCACCATCTTCGTTCGGGCTCTGTGGACCAGAAGCTCTGGAGGAGCCTTGGGAGCCCATGGCTCAGCGATGTCTGGGCAGATCCACGTTGGATGCACCAGTGGTGGCGTGGAGGTCGGGGCATGGAGGCCGGGGTGTGGAGGTAGGCCATGGAGCCTGAAGGAGGAGACACGTTGCGGGGGGGGGCTGCCCTTGAAGGCTGGCTCTTGTCCCCAGCCCCTTCTTCTGTCCTCTCCGGCCACCATGGGGTGACAGCTCCTCTGCCACACCCCAGGCCTCACGGCAGCCCAGAGCCCCAGGCAGACCCGTGAGCCTTCGCCAGCCTTTCTTCCCTTGACGTTGTCAGGGAGGGCTAAGAGCCGTGGGGCCCAGTCTCCCCTTCCCATCCACTTGCCTTCGGGCGCCGCCTTCCACCCCCCCATCCCCATGGCGCAAGGCCTTGTCACCCCCTCCAGGAAGCTCTCCCAGACTCCGCCGACCATTTCCCCTTCTGAGCAGCACCTGCTGGCCTGGGAGGTGCCCTCCACGTCCCTTCGGGCCGCCTCCCCTTAGCCTCCCCTGCCTCCGGCCGCCTGCAGGGCTGGAGTGGCTGGCAAGGGGCCAGGATTGCCCCGGGGGAGGTGCACTGAGCCTGGAGCCCGGGGTGTCCTTGAGCCGCACCTTCAGCCCCTTCTTGCATTGGTTTTTGTCATCCAAGCAGGGGCCAAGCCGGGGCTGCGCCCTCTCCCCCACCACACCCAGACATCAGCTGGGATGGAGTCTCCTAAGCTGCTTTTGCCTGAGCTGGCCTTGACTCCAATCCCTGTCTCTGCCTCCCAAGGAGCTAGGATTGCAGGCATGAGCCGCTGTGCCCAGCTTTAGTTTGTTTTCTAACTGGAACTGAGCTCGGGGCCTTGCAATCACTCCACAGACGCTCTACCATCAGAGTCACAGTCACGCCCCGCCCCCCCAGCCCTGGACTTTGCTTTCTCCAGTGGGGGGGTCCCCTCCTGTTAGGTACAGAGCTCTGTGACCCCCAGCCAGCACTAACCACCTCCAAGTGCCACACCCCAACTTGTTCTCTGCTCTGCACGTGGATTTTGGTGCTTGCTTTAGCCTGTCTAAAGTCTGTATCGGCATCTAGTGAGTGCCAGCCCTGCGCTGCTCGCCGTGCCGGGAACTTTATCTCATTTCTCCCACCCTGAGGCTGCATCTTATTCTCATGTTGCATAGGCAGAAGCTGAAGTTCAGAGAGGCTGAGTAATGCCCCTGAAGACACACAGCCAGGTAAGGGGTCGCATGGGCTCAGGTCCAACATCAGGCCTTGTGATGATTTGTGAGAGACTTTCAGTACAGCTGAGGAACAAGGCAGGGGTCGAGGGGCCCCCATGAACGCCAAAGCCGCTGTCCCCATTCCTGTCCCAACTGAGTCACCAACGCCAGCCCTGCCATGGAGTGTAGAGCTGTCCAAGCCTCTGGGCTGGACGCCACTTCCGCATTGCTCAGTTAGGGGTGTTGGGGACAAGAGCCACAACTGTCTCCTCCTCCTCTCCTCCTCCTCCCTCCACCTCCTCCTCTCTCCTCCTCCCCTCCTCTGGCTCCCTCCTCCTCCTCTCTCCTCCTTCTCCCCCCCCCTCCTCTGGCTCCCTCCTCCTCCTCTCTCCTCCTTCTCCCCCCCCCCCCCGCCTCCTCCTTCTCCTCCTGGCTGAAGACAGCTTTGAAGCTGAACTAGGCAAGGCCAGACAAAGGCTGGTGTATTCTTTCCGAAATGGCAAGCTGAGGTGAGACTGCCGAGAATGGGCAGAAATGTAAGAAGGGTAGCTGGGAGCTGGGAGCTCACGCCTGTAACCCTAGCTGCTCAGGAGGCTGAGATCTGAGGATTTCAGTTCAAAGCCAGCATGGCAGGAAAGTCCCTGAGATTTGTATCTCCAATGAACCACCCCAAAGCCAAAAGTGGAGCTGTGGCTTGCTCAACAACAGTGCCCAGGCTCTGAGTTCAAACCCTAGGACCAGAAAAAAAAAAGAGAAATGAAATTGTTAGGTCCACCCAGGGGGAAAATGGCCCCTTCCCTTTGTTCTGTCTTGGTGCCTGTTGCCCTCCCTAGATGTCCCCAGCCAGCACCTGTAGCCCAAGTACCAGGCACAGCGGGGTCAGTGTGCAGCCCCCCGGCTCTGAGCTCACCTCCTCACACACTATGGTCACACCTCCTCACCACCCTCCCCTACATCATCGCTCTCTCTGCCGAAAGTTCACTCTCTCTGCTGTAAGTTTGCTCTCTCTGCGATAAGTTTGCTCTCTGCACACCCATATCTGCGCAGCGTTGCGCACCTCCATCTGGTGCCTGCTGACAGTTTGGTTTCTCCAGTTAAACTCTCTTCCTCCTGAACAACTGCGTATGAGGGCTTCCTTTCTCCAACCCTCTGCATCTGTTTTCCTTGCCTGCTCCGATAGGTTCTCGCTTGGCACTGATGGAGGAGTTCCCAGTCCCCAGTTCATTAGGCCAAATTCAAGGGGTGTCACGGTTTGAATAGGAAATGGTCCCACAGGCCCATGTGTGAAAGGCTTGGTCTCCAGCCCATGGTCCTATTTGGGAAGGTCGTGGAAACTTTAGGAGGTGAGGCCTAGCAGTGGGAAATAGTCCCCGAGAGCTGGGGCCCTTGGGCTGAATCTTGTCCCAAGCCTCTCATTCACTGACTCTCTCTCTCTCTCATTCTCTGGCTTGCTCTCATTCTTTCTCTCTCGGCTTCCTGTCCTCCATGAGGTGAGCAGCCTCTACCATGCACTCCCACTACCTCCATGCTCTGCTTACCATAGACTCTGAAGCAAAGGAACCAAGGACCCCAAGAAACAACTCCTCCTTGTATCTTGCTCCTGTTGCTCTTGTAACTTGTGCCTGCTTCCATCCTCAGAACACAGCCTCTCTTTTTTTTCTGTACCAGTCCTAGGGCTTGAACTCAGGGTCTGGGCACTGTCCCTGAGCTTTTGTGCTCAAGGCTAATAATACTCAACCACTTGAGCCACAGCTCTACTTCCAGTATTTTGGTGGTTAATTGGAGATAACAGTCTTACAAACTTTCCTGCCTGGACTGGCTGTGAACCTTGATCCTCAGATTTCAGCCTCCTGAGTAGCTAAGATTACACCGGCACCCAGCAAGGTAGCTGATTTTTTAAAATCACATTCTGAAAGATTTCACGCTGGTGATTATGAATGAAATGTGAAAGAATGGGTGAGGAAATGTATGGAGGGAATAAAACTCAAAAGCCTGCTAAACAAAAGAAAGCAGGCAGGAAAAGGAAGCCCATTGTGTGTCATTCATTCAGATAAACCAAGAATGGTAGAATCAGCGCCTAGGCAAGAAAGCCGGCCCAGGAACTGCCTGAGTTGAAGGTTAGGGAAAGCTGACTGCTAAGGACAAGTAGAAATGTTGAGGTCCCTGAAAAGTGTATGTGTTCGTTGTAACTTACTGACTTCCACAGCCACGGTGGGAAACACATTGGCTGCTTCTCCAAAGAAAAACAATTAAATCTGAAATTAGCATATGACCCACCAATTCCACTCTAGATCCATACCTCAAAGAACTGAATGCACAGACTAATACTTGCACGCCAAGATTCACAGCAGCATTGCCATAGCAACCCAGTCTCCATCCCAGGGTGAATGGATAAGCAATGTGGTATGGCCACACAATGGAATATTATTCAGCCTTGAAAGGGAATCCCCATACATAGTACAACATAGATGCTATGCCAAGGAAGGTAAGTGGGACACACAGGAGCAACATTATGTGGTTCCACCTCTGAAGGTCCCAGGTCCACAGGCTTCTAGAGGCTGGGGCCAGGTGATGAAGGGTTAGTGTTTAACAGGGACAGAGTTTCCATTTGAAAAGATAGAGAGAAAATTATCCTTTGAAAGGACCAAACACGCTTGAAGATGTTTAAAATGACAGTTTAGCTGGCACCAGTGGCTCATTTCATTACTTGGGGGGAAGTGGGGGATGGGATCAGGTGGATTGTGGTTCAAGACCAATCTGGGCATAAACAAGAGATTCCCCACCCCATCTCAATCAACAGGTGGACGTGACAGCATCCCTCCCTCCTGCTCCCTCTCCCCTCTCTCCTGCCCTGCTTCTCCCTCCCAGCTCTAGAGCCCCCCCCCCCAGGGTGCAGGCACAAAGTCACAGTCTCTCCTCTGGGAGCCCCGGGACACTGACACTGATGAGGCTTAGTCAAGGGCCACAGGGTGCCCTGCGTGGCCCGGGTGGTCCCCTGGTCCCCTGGGGCCTGGGGTCAAGGGGAGGAGGGGACTGGATGATTCTGTTTCCCAGAGTCATTAAGGGAGGATGGCACAGTGCCCCCAGGGATTCCACACAAGGACGGGGCTCTGGGGACAGGCCCAGGGGATGGAATGAAGCCAGGGGCAGCATGGAGCAGAGACGTGTGGAGTGTATCCAGCAGAGGGCTGAGGGCAGCGAGCCCATGGCCCTGCCTGGGAGGGTCTCCAGTGGGCTTGGCCCTGGCGGGGGTGAGTTCGGCTCTAGCCACAGCTGTGTGGCTCCACTGACCCAGTGGCCAGAGGACATCAGTGGGTCGCATTAGGGGGTTGGAGGAGCTCAGAGGGGGAAGCTTAAGGTCCATGGAGTGGTGTCTGAGTTGCCTGGAGGGGTGCATGGTCTATGAGGGGGGCAGCTGGTCTGTGAAGCTGGGCCTCAGTTTCCCTACCTGTCCAATGACTAGCATGGGCGGTGCCGTCTGTAGGATTGGTTTGCAGTGTTTCCATCCACAGGACCGAGGACTAACTTTGCAGCATGAGTCAATTCCATAGTGCTCCCTACAGGAGCTGGGTCTCCCTCAAACAGCCAGGGGCTCTGCACCAGAGGTTAGGAGAGGAGAGCAGAGGGCCCTCCCGCAAAGCGCGCCCGGGGCCTGAGCCAGCCAGGGGGACTGGCACGGCCGCAAAGTGCAGGACCCTGCTCCACGTGGGAACCCGCACTCCAGTCCACCGCAGCCCTTGCAGGAGCGCTTCCTTCATGGGCCACTCAGATCTGGGTTCAAGTCCCACCATTTGCTCGGTCTGTGGCTCCAACCAGGCCAGAGCTCTGTGCATGCCAGGCCACAGCCCGGGTGTTCTGTCGCAGACTGTTCATCAGGAGCTGGTGGAGACTCAACTGGTCAGTCAAGCAAGAAAAGAGTCTGGGTAACCCAGGGCAATTAATAATAATAATAACAACAATAAAGACTGCTGTGGAAGGTCTACAGAGGCAGGCAGCCACCAGGGGGTGGTAGAAAATTTCACTTTTCATAGGGGTGGAGAGGGGCGAAAGTCTCTAAGGGCATCAGCTGGGAGCCTTCCGCCTGCGGGATGACACTTTATGCCTCTGAGTTCTCTTAGTGCCCAGGCGACTTCTGCCTGAGGAATGTGTTCAAAGGTGAGGAGTCCATGAGCAGCTGGGAATGGCTCCCGCCCACTGCTCGGGCCTCTGTTGGTGGAGCCCAGATAGCAGCAATGACCCTCATGCCCACCGCTGGGGGCCTCTACAAGGCAGGCATGGTTCTGAGGGCTCCGGGTACCTCATTTAGTCCAAGACAGTGGCATCATCCCCTTCTGCTGATGAGACCGGTCAGAGCAGCCCCATGCCACGCCTGCCTGGGTAACTGTCCCACAACTCCAAGAGCCGAGTCACACCAAGAGAAGGTGACTGCAGAGGTCACACGGGAGGGAAACCAAGCCAATAGTGTGGGCCAGGGGATGTGGAAAGAAGAAGAGGAGAGGAGGAAGGGAGGGAGGGAAGGAAGGAAAGAAGGAAGAAAAGGAGGAAGGGAGGAAGGAAAGGAGGAAGGGAGGAAGGAAAGAAGGAAGGGAAGGAGGGAAGGAAGGAGGAAGTTAGGAAGGAAGGAAAATAGGAAGGAAGTTAGGAAGGGAAGGAGGGAGGGAGGAAGGAAAAGGGGAAGGGAGGAAGGAAGGAAGGGAGGAAGGAAAGAAGTTAGGAAGGAAGGGAGGGAGAGAGGGAGGGAGGGAGGGGAGGAAGGGAGGAAGGAAAGGAGGAAGGAAGGGTGGAAGGAAGGAAAGCAGAGAGGGAGGGAAGGAAGGGAGGAAGGAAAGGAGGAAGGAAGGAAGGAAGAAAGAAAGGAAGGAAGGAAGGGAGGGAGAGGTGAGGGGAGGAAGGGAGGAAGGAAAGGAGGAAGGAAGGAAGGAAGGAAGGAAGGGAGGGAGGAAGGAAAGGGAAGGAAGGAAGGAGGGACTCACTTCCTCTACTTCCCTTCTTTCTTCTCAGGCGTCAGCAGGGGGAGCCAAAGGGCCCCAGGTCCCAGGTTGCCTACCCAGGGCCTGTGGTCCTGTCTGACCAGCCCAGCTTGCCATGGGATGGGACACAGGCAGAGCAAAGGTGACATCCTAGTAGACAGGGGCAGCTGGAGTGAGTCTTCAAGGCTCCATCAACAACGGAACAGCCACAACCCCTGGGGCAACAGGAGCTTTCAGCTTTGCCTGGTCTCCTTCCATTTGACAATAACTTCTTCAAGCCCGCCTGCCAGCTGTGGCCCCAGACCCAGATCTGTGCAAGCCAGTCCTCTGAGCCTGGGGCCCAAGGGGAGACAGGCATGGTGCCCTAGCCCTGCTGGGCCTGATGGGGGAAGTCCAGGTGTGATTGGGAGACCCACGGAGGTGTGGGCAGGAGAGGAGGCCCCACCTTGTGAAGAGGGGAACCAACGGCCACCTGAAGGCATTGCGGCTGGGGGTGGGGGGGATGTTATGCCAAGGTCACAGGACCCCTCTGCAAGAAGACCACCGAGAGTCAGACTCTACAGCTGTTTTATTTAAACGGGCTGCAGCTCCGGCCCCGTCCTACACTCCAACACAGCGGAGCCTAGGAGGAGAGCCCCGAGCTAAGGATTTGCAGGTCTTATATAGGCACACAATCAACCAGGTGTTTTGATTACCACCACATGTTGCTTTGCTTAGCAACACGTGGTGGTCACTGCCTCAAACTTTAACCTTTCAGGGAGAGGGATGTCTGCAGCCGCCACACCCCACACCCTGGGCTGCTTGAGGCTGGGGTCCTGGAAAAATGTCACAGAGGCCTTTGTCACTCCAAGAGCTCATACGTGGTTTGGAAGGGGTCAGACACCGGGGAGTGTGTGCCCGGCAGAGGTCAGTCAGCGTGAGGCACATCCTCACCTCTGCCTTCCCAGCTCAGACCCCATGTGCAGGGAGTGCAAATTCCAACACACACCCGCACACACACCCGCACACACACTGGTAAGAGCTCAGTGGAGCCGCCTCCCAGCACTCCCTTCCTCTCTGGCCCTTCCTGGGGCTGCCCCGTGGGGACCCCTGGCCTGGCCCACGGGGGTGGGAGGATTGGGGGTGCTGGTGCCTCAGGATGAAGTCAGAGCCGCCTCTAGCTGGGAGGGAGGCCGTGGGGACCGGGAGGGAAGACTGTCCACGCACGGAGCAGGCCGAGTGGACAAGAAGAGCAAAGTCCTGTCTTGGAGTCGGCCTGTGGAGTAGAAGCCAGAGGGAGCGGACATCGGGGTTGTCCAGCTGAGCTTTCTTCCCTGTCCCGCCTTCCCAGCGGACAGCGGCCATTTGGTTGGGGGGCGGCCGGGCCCG
>NW_012267303.1:4383646-4423941 GCF_000151885.1 Dipodomys ordii
GGAAGGAGCCCAGGGGAAGACGCAAGGGTCAGAGGGGGGGATCAGAACCGCCGGCCACCGTGGGGAGAGGGGACCCGGGAGGGACTGGGCGGCGGTGGGCGGCCGGGGAGGGTCGGACCCGGGGAGGGGGGAGTGCGGTCGGACTTCCCGAGGGAGAGGAGGAGGCAGATGGACACGGGGGTGGGAGAGAGAGAGAGACAGGAGGACCGGAGGGGCCGCGCAGAGGGACAGAGGAAGGATGGAGATGGACAGATGGACAGTCAGACAGGAGGGGGAGCAGACACAGACGCGGGAGAGGAGACCAGACACGGGCCTCCCCGCAACACCATGGCCAGGGGGGACACCGAGACACCCGCCAGCCTGTGGTGGAGAGGTGGCACGGGCAGCTGGGGGTGCCCGTGGGCTTAGGGGGGGCAGGAAATCCCTGCTCTCAGGCCCTGTTACCTGCCCCTCTCTGGCTGCCTGGGAGGGGGTGCGGAGCGCAGCTGGGGTTCCTGTCACTTTAGCCAGATGAGCGCTTTCCCCTGTCCCTCCCTGGGGGGGGGACTGGGAGGACCCTGCCTGGCCTGCTCCCTCCACTGTCCCCGCTGCTGGGTCCCCTGGGGTCCCTTCTTGGAAGCAGAGCCCTATGTAGGGTGAAGGGCGAATGTTGGAGCTGAGCTTCCTTCCATGACCCCTAGAAAAGAAAGCATGTGGACCCGACTCCCAGAAGCCCAGCCTTGCTGCCTGCCCCCAGCCCCCACCCCACGTCTGTGTGTGTTTCTCCCCAGTTAGGGGTTCTCTGCCTCTGAGCGCCTGTTCTTGCATGCGCCTCTTGTCCAGCTCCTCCTCCTCCTCATGTCTCTGTGTCTCTCTCTGCCTCCCTATCTCCGCTCCCTGAGCCCCCCGGGGACCACAAGCCCCCAGCAGCTGGTCCCAGCAAAAGCAAACCGAAGTCCAAGTGTTAGTCAGGGAGTGAGGGCCGTGCTGCCCAGTCCAGGCTGACAGCCTCTCTCAGGACTCCCCGGTACTCCCATGTGAGTGAGGTATATGCCCACAGCCCCAGAACCCCTTTGCCAACCTCTACCTGTCAACAACCCAGGTGTGTGTGTGGGGGGGGGCGCAGGGATGGCTTCCTGTCCCTCCATCCCATGTCCTGACCCTCAGGAGGGTTATTTTCCTCCGGGTCCCCATCCAGAGTTTCCGGGCAGACCTCCCCTCCAAGTATACAGACTGGCTTTCTCTAGCGTCTGGTTTCTTGTTCTTGACGTAGTTACCCAGATGCACTCCCCACGTAGGGTCCCTCACCCACATCCCCGCTGCCCCCCCAGCCTCTGGCTCCCACACGGCCTGCCCTCCAGCCTTTCCCACCGCCCTCAGTCAGCTGTCAAGCTGTGCTGCACACTTCAGTAGGTGGTACCAGGGCCCTGGACTGTGGTGCTTTGCATGTGTGTATTCATGCGTGCCTGTGCATGTGCATGTATGTGTGTGCATGCGTGTGCACATGTGGTTTTTGATGCCTCTTGCCCCTCAGAGTATGAGCTGTAGCCATAGGGACTCCCGCCAGACAGGACTCCTGGGAGCCCCTTCCCCCATGCATATACAGCTAGAAAGCCCAGCAGCTACCCTCCAGAAGAATCCAAAGTGGGCATTCTTAGGGAGCAGACTACACGATGTGAGGCCAGTGGTGTAAAGAGGTGGGGGCATCCTGAGCTTTCCTTAGGGTAGCTGCTCAGAGAGCCCCATGCTGTTTACCTGAGCCCTTTGGTCTGTGTGTCTGTCGTCCATCTGCATGTTTATTCAGCTCAGCTAGAAGAAACATGGCGCCCAGGCAAGCTTGTTCTGGGCTGGTTAGAATCTAGTCTCTGCCCCTACCAGTGAGCTACTGACCTATCTGTCATCCTCATCCTGAGACATTAACCCAGCGATAGCCACGGCTAAGGTTCTTCTACATTAACGCAGCAATGGCCACGGCTAAGGTTCTTCTAGCTGGGCTGTCTTGTGTCCTAAGGTTTCCCTGTCTGCACCATCTCCCTTCCTCCCTCCTTTCCCCTTCTTTCCTCCTCTCCCCCCCCCTCCCTTTCAGAAAGGTGTGTGGAGTCTGTACCTAGAAGCTCTCTTGCATTATTTCCCAACATGGATAGACCAGTGGGAAGAGTATTGAGAAGAGGAAGTGGGAACCCCCCCAAATGTAGCCCAAATCTCAGTCCAGAAGTGGGGCTCCTAGATTCAGGTTCATGCCTAGGTTTCCTGGGGGCAGGGGGCTGCAGAAAGCGCTGGGAGCAGCTGGCATCAATGAGGCAGAGTTAGCCTGGGCTGAAGGGTGGCCTTGCCCCTGGCTGGACCCTCCAGTCTGGGGGGGGTGGAGACCAAATGAAGACACCCCCAGTTTCATAGCCTTGGGGCTGGTGCAATCCCATGTTCAGGCCACTTGCATAGCTTTCTAGAGTGGCCTTTGCTCACAGAGCACACCCCTCCCCCGACTTCAATGTCCCCATCTTTTTTTTTTGGTTGTGGGGCTTGAACTCTGGGCCTGGGCACTGTCCCTCAGCTCTTCAGCTCAAAGCTAGCACTCTACCACTTGAGCTACAGTGCTACTTCTAGTTTTCTGGTGGTTTTTATTGGAGATAAGAGTCTCATGGACTTTCCTGCCTGGGCTGGCTTTGAACCGCGATCCTCAGATCTCAGCCTCGTGAGTAGCTAGGATGACAGGCATGAGCCACCGGCACCCGGCCACTGTCCCCCACTGTCCCCATCTTAAGCAGGATTTAAACGCCTGTGGTGTCCGCACTGGGTGTGCAGGGGAGGGGTGGGGTGGTGCTGGTGGGGAGCGTGGGTGGGCAGGGGTTTTCCTTCCATGTGTCCCTCTGAATCTGAGCTTTCCCATCTCTTCAGTGGGACGTGGTGAAGGAAATGAGGCCAGCATTCCGGCAGCACCATGCCTGGCACAGAGGAGCTCTGCCCGGGATGCTGCCAGTTGCCACGTTACCTGGCCACTCTCTACCACGCCACAGCTGGTCTTGTCAGTCTCCCCAGCGGTCAGTGGAGCGTGGAGGCGCCCGCCGGCCGCCGGGTGCTCCATCTCCCCGCAGCCACACTTCACCTGCTGTTCCCCACCTCCTGCAGGAGCAGCGGACGTGGATGAGTGTTCCGAGGGCACGGATGACTGCCACATCGACGCCATCTGCCAGAACACACCCAGGTCCTACAAATGCCTCTGCAAGCCAGGCTACAAGGGGGAGGGGAGGCAGTGTGAAGGTGAGTCCCGTTCCCCCCCCCCCCCCCCCGCGCGCCCATCCACTGCCACCCCTAACAAGGCTGCTAGGCTGAGCCTGCCACCCAGCGCCCTGGGCACACACAGCCCAAATGGCTGGGGGACTGGAGCTGCCCTGGAAGGGAGCGGTTGGAGACATGGGGTGCCTGGGTGTTACCCACATTTTAGGCTTTTTTTCTCGGAGAAGTTGAGGTCGTGGCATGGAACGTTGTATGTGGGCTTCTGTCCATCACTGGATAGGAGGCGTCTGACTTCCGGTCAGAGCCACCCAGAGGGGCCTTGCTCTCAAGCTCTAGAATGTGGGCAGGGTAAATGGGTTCGTGGGTTCCTGCCGTCCACCTGCTCAGCCTCGGCTCCCAGACACACACACACACACACACACACACACACACACACACCCGCCCCCGTGGCTGCATTAAGTATCTGTTATGCCCTGCTTCTTGCACTCGCGCTGGCCCTGCTCACGGCGGGATGCCAAGGCCCCCCCCGAGGCTGCCACGTCCAGGGTGTGCCCTGGACACTCACCGTGGCTCCTTAGGGAGAAGGTTGTCACCTTTGTATGAGCTTGCAGAGAAGGTTCTCATCTGTGTCAGCCTGAAGTTAGCTCTAGACCATCTACCTGAAACCAGGCCAGGGGGTGCAGGGAGGGGCCTCTCCCCACCCCTGTGTCTCCCTGACCCCGTGTCAGAAGAGAGGAAAGCAGGGAGCGGCCTGGCCTCTCCAGGGATGCTCTGGGCTGCAGTCCACCTCTGGCATGAACTCGGGTGATGATTTGCCATCCCCAGGCCTTGTTTTTCCCTCTGGCTATAAGAGCCAGAGTTCCCACCATGGCTTCTCCTGGAGGCCTAAGGCCCAGCCTGGGTGCCTGGCTTTCGGCAGACCTTCTGGGTTCCTGTGTGTCGTGGACAGGGGACAAGCGTGCCGGCTGCCACCACCGGGCGCTCTCCCTACCGTTGGAATGGTCCCAGGCTCAGGCTCTGACCTTGGAAAACAATCCCTCTCGGCCAGTGCTCTCGGTCACGGACTGCAGGCCTTTAACCAACCACAGCTACTTGGGAGGTGGGGACAGGAGGACCATGACTCACAGCCAGCCATGGTGGTGCACGTCTGTAATCCCAGCTACTCCAGAGGTAGAAGAACAGGGGATCACAGTTTGAGGTTGGCCCAAGCAAAAAGTGTAAGACTGAAGCTGAAGAACAAACTCAGAGCAAAAAGAAAAGTCCCCTGGGTCTGTGTCATCCGCTCCCTGCCCTCGGGGAGCTCGTGTGCGGCTGGTGCTGTGTGGCACCCCAGTGTGTCAGGACCTGCTGAGCTGCCCTGCCAGCCGTTCATAGACAAGCTCATAGCAGCCCAGAGCCCCCTGGAGCCCCCATGATGCATGCTGGCTGGTGCTCCCCAACCCCCTGGGATGCGTGCTGGTGCTCACTGAGCCCCCGTGATGCATGCCAGCTGGTGTGGGGCCTGGGATCCTGTTTGCCTCCTCCTCGTCTCATCCCGAGGGATGGACGGGTCCCCTCGGGACTGTGCAGAGACTTCCGGGGTGGACCTCTGCAGGGGCCACCTGACCTTTGATATAAGGATGGGCGCGTGGAGAATGAGCGCACGGGCGACCCACCAGGGTCAGGAGTGTGCCCACTCGTGCACACTGTGCCTCTGTATTGGCTTTTGCTGCTGTCCCTCCCCCAGCAGTCCTTTCTCAGATGATCAGAGTTCAAATCCTGCCTGTGCGGCTCCTGTCCTCCGCTTAGCTGTGAAGGGAACATGGCGCCGGCATCTGCATCACAGAGCGGGAGGGTGAGGAAGTTAACTGACTTGGAGCATTTAACAGAGGCTGGCCCAGGCTGTGCTACAGGAGCGCGAGCCCCAGGCTTTGTGGTGGCGCTGGTGATGGTGCGCGTAGTGTTACTGGCAATGTTGAGGATGACGGTGATACTGAGGATGGTGAAGATAAGGGTGATGGTGATGCTGACCGTGGGGAGAAGAGTATTGGTGACAACATTGTCACTGGTGGGAATACTGATGGTAATCGTGGCAAAGGAAGAGGCGAGTGATGATGCTGATGGCGAAATGAGGATAATTAAGAGGAGGAGGAGACAGAGGATGGTGGTGAGGGTGATGGAGAGCATGGCGATTGTGATGGAGTTGATGGTGTTAGCACTCTGGAAGGGTGTGTGTGTGTGTGTGCGCACGCGCGCGTGCATGAGTGCTCTCCTGGGGCTTGAACTCAGGACCAGAGTGCTGTTTCTGAACTTTTTCATTTCATTCAAGACTAGCACTCTATTACTGCTTGAGCCACAGCTCCACTTCCAACATTTTGGTGGTTCAATGGAGATAAGAGTCTCACAGACTTTCCTGCCCGGGGTTTTTCAGGGCTGGCTTTGAACCTCGGTCCTCAGATCTCAGCCTCCTTTTAGCTGGGATCGAAGGTGTGAGCTACCAGTGCCTGGCATGATCATATCACACCGGCGCTGATGCTCACGCGGTGTCAATGGTCATAAGCCGAAGGGGTGATACTTGGTCTCCCCCCACCCGACAATTCCCCACGATCTGGCATGGTTGGGACATGAGAGGTGCTGGTTCCTAGGCGTCCTATACCCCACACACCTCTCCTCCTACCCCGGCGGTGCACGCGGGAAGGTCACAGGTGGCCAGCTACCAAGATCTCACCAGCAGAAATACGTGGGCAGAGCAGGGTGCTGTCCCTCCCCCCACAGCAGACCCCCCAACCCCCCCCATTTCCACGGGCTCCTCCCTATATCCATGGGGCTCTGCAGCTGATCATTCGGGGGGGGGCAAGCACACTGTCCCCACACTGCGGGTTACTGTGCAGGACACAGGCTGGAGTTTCAGGAAAGCCCACATGGGGAGCCCGACTTCCCATCTCCCCAGTTCTTCCCGGGATCAGCCGTGTCATGGGAGGCCTGGAGTGGCTGGGCGTGCGTGTGTGCCCTTGCGGGGGCCCGCTGGAGCTTCTGCTGGTTGTGAAACACGCTGACAGCCACGCGCACCTATGGGGAAGGTACTGGCTGCACTCCAGTCCTTCCCGCTTTGGCCCGCGCCGGGGTGCGGTCTGGGCCAGCGAGGTCAGCTTAGACTGGTGACAGAGCCTTGGGGCCCAGTGGGACTCTGAGCAAGGCAGGGGGGTGAATCGAGTTTTTTTCTCCAGTATTCGTATCCTGTGGAAGTTGAAGTCGCCAGGGGCGAATTTGTGGCCGGTGGGGTTGGAGGGAACTTTCTAGAATATCCATGACCACAACTGTCCCCAAGACAGAGGCAGGTGAGCCCTCCTCTCTGCTGCCCTCTCTATACCCATGGATGCCTCCAGTTTAACTCCTGCCACAGGGCGTCGTGTCTTCCTGGGGTACCTCCTGGAATGTGGGCATGGTCCGTCACCTGCCTGGCTCCTGTGCCCTAAAGTCCCTGGGTTGGGGGGGGGTGCACCCCAGGGTCACCTCCTCCAGGAAGCCTTCCTAGGCTGTGAAGATCTTTGCCACCACACTGAGACGAGGCCCCAAGCCGCTGTGGGAAGACAGCGAAGGGCTCTTGTCAGCCTTGGGTGCCAGCGAGCGCTCCCCGGTCCTCTCAGGGTCACAGAGGGGGGGGAGGCTCTGGCTAACGAGGGCCCCGTGGCAGAGCTTGGGAAAATGGAGTCCAGGGTGGGCAGTCTCCAGGTGGCCCAACAGAGAGGCAGCAGGACCTAGATCCAGCGCACCAGCCCCGGGGCCCCATCTGAGAGTGGGCTTCCTCAGCCGTGGGGGTAGAGGAAGCTGGGGGTTTACATGTGTCCCTGCCGGCACCGCCGCAGCTTGTCTGAGGCAGACCCTGCGAACGTGAGCAGCCAGAACTCCACTCTCCCTTTCCTCTTCTTTCTTGTGCCTGCCGTGGGGCTTGAACTCAGGGCCTGGGCATTTAGCTTTTTTGCTTAGGATTAGCACTCTACCACTTGAGCCACAACTCCATTTCTAGCTTTAGGGTGGTTACTTAGAGAAGAGTCTCATGGACTTTGTTGCCCAGGTTGACTTTGAACCTCGATCCTCTAATCTCAGCCTCCTGAGTAGCTAGGAATAGAGGCGTGTGCCATCTCTGCCCAGCTGCATCCCCCTTTTGATGTCTGGGAGATGCTGCCCCTTGGGCCTGGCATGGCACTTGGCTCCGAGACTCTAAACTCCTGGTATTGCCCGCCCTGCCTTCCTTCCCTCACCACCAGCTCACCTCTTCCTACCCCAGGGCTTTTGCACGTTCTGTTCCTCTTCCTTCAGTGAAGCCTGTGCATTCCCAGCCCATGGAGCCCCTTGGGTACAGGCATTGTGGAAGTTGTCAGGGCTAGCCCTGCACCGGCCCTGCTCTGAATTAGCCAGGCCTGTTTGTACTTGTCCTGCCCAAGGGGCAGACTGGGGCCAGGAGGGGACTGCAGTCCCTTTAAATGCTTCCACTCATTTGACCTTAATTGCCTTGTTTTCAGACCTTTGCTAAGGAAAAGGACTGAATTATAGCTTGAATTGGGGCCTACTAATCTTAATGAGAAGCTCTTGTCTGTAATCTGGTCCAGGCCTCAAATGGGGAGCGAACCGCCCGCAAATGTCTTGTTTAAATAACGGAGACCCTCCTGCTAATCACTGTTTAGTCTGAAGCAGCTGCGCTCAGCCCCGCTCCACGCTCACGGGGTTGACCATTTATTCAAGTGGTTTGCTCCACGCGCAAGTTCCAGCTCCGGCTCCTCCAAAATACTATCATTACCACTCTCAGGGGAGAGGCGTTTTGTTTTGGCCACAATATATTGATTATATTACTGTTTTCGTGTGTGTGTGTGTGTGTGTGTGTGAGAGAGAGAGAGAGAGAGAGAGAGAGAAATAAGGGAAATGACCAGCTCTGGTCATCAGAGATCACAAAATGAGCATGTGTACAATGAATGTAAATAGTCCCTTCCTGAATCTCATGCCCCCAGGGTCTATTCATCAGCCGCTGGCTGGTGGTAGGTAGATTACAGAGTGTGCTATTAAAGGGCTTTAACACAACTCCTAATAATACACTGTATGAACTATTTACAAAAAAAAAAGCAACAAAAAACAACTTCTAACCACTTAGCCTTCTTGGGGATAATGGTGGTGACTTGTTAAACTGCTTCTATCGTCCTGATCGCCCTCTAGCCAAACTCAGGACAGGTTCTGCTCTGAGGAGGTCGAGGGGCATGTGGCTGGTTGTGGGAACGCCTCCTGTGTGTGGGTAAACACTCAGCCCACCCTTGCTCCAGCCCACGCAGCCCACCCCCGGTCCAGCAGGCCCACACGCCCCACCGGAGGTCCAGCAGACCCACATGCTCTAAGCATGTGACACACAGAGAGGTCTGGGAGCACCCGTTCACCTTCAGAAGGAGAACTGGGCTGGGAGTGTGGCTCCAATGGAAGAGCGCCTGCCTAGCAAGCAGAAGGTGTTTGAGTTCGAGCCCCAGCACTGCCACCACCAAAGGAAAGATGTTTAGAAGGAAAGCTCAATGACTTGTGCGCTGGGCACGTGGGCACTGGCTGTGTAAGTGTTGGGTGTATAGGCATTGGGCATGTAGGCGTTGACTACAAGCGTTGGGTGCATAGATGTTGGGTAAGTAAACACAGTGCATAGGCATTGGCTACTTAAGCACTAGGTCCGTAGGCATTGTTGTTGGGTGTGTAAGTGTTGGGCACACAGGCGTTGGGTGCGTAGGCATGGGTATGTAAACGTTGGGGCAAATCCACCTCTTCGAGCCTCCGTTTGGACTACTGAGTAGGCTGGGATAAGCATGTTCACTGAGCACCTACTCTGTGCCAGACTTGGTGTTGGGGCCAAGGTGTGTTTGCTGCCCTTGACCTCCCTGGTTAGCCAGAGACAGGTTGGGAAGGACAAAACAGATACGGCGCGGTGCGGGTACAGGAGCATGTGCATCTCTCCCTGCCGGAGAAGGGGGAAAGACATCAGGGAAGGCTCCCTGGAGGCAGCAAGATCTTAGCCAGGATGGGGAATCAGAGAAGAAACGGGTGCTGCTTTTCCGTCGGGGCCTGTGGTCTCACAGGTCCCTGCTGACCCTGGAGGCTCTGCAAGTGGCTGTCACCTTGTGTCCCACGGGGCAGCAGCACCGGGCGCAGATCTGTCTGTGAGTGTTGACGGTGCCCCCTTCACCCCCACGATAGCCCATTGGGCCTTTTCCCCTCCAATCCTCCTTTCTCCAGGATTAGGGGTCTTTGTCCCTCCTCCCATGCCTCTTCCTCTCCACCTCTTGCTGCCGGCCCCTTCCTCCCGGCCCTCCCGCCTCCCCAGGGCTACTTCTTCCTCCAGTGGCTGTATTTGTTTTGCCATCTAAGGAATGCTAACCAGAAAAACCATTATTTCTAAGAAAATAAACTGTGGGCTTGTTGGCCTTTGAATGCTACTGACATGGATACGAGCCTTCCCCCAAAGGCCTCGAGACAAAGAGGGTCAGGGGGCTCATGTGTGCGGGCAAGGTCGGGGGGTCTCGGCGGCCCTGGGCTGGAGCCCTCCAGATGGGTTGGGGCTGCAGCCCCGGGAGGAGTGAGCTTGGGGCTCCCGTGGCTTGTGGCTGGGCTGGGCTCAGCTGCTGGGCCTGACCCTCTGGGGGCTCCGAGAGGCAAGGCGGCCCTCTCTCCGCAGCCCCCTGGCTTTCTGCCCCTGTGCTAAGGGGAGGAGAGTTGTGGGTGGGGCCCTGAGTGACCGGCGCATGCTGTGTGCTGCCTGCGGAGGTGGGGGCGGGCAGGAGGTGGCAGGCCTCTTAGGCTGCCTTGGGGAGTAGCCCTTCCTCAGGGATGCCCCCAGAGGCTGGTGGAGCCTCCCATGGGGTCCCAGCTGAGCTCAGGCACCTGTCCCTCCCCTGGCCAGTCCCTGGGGTGGGGGTGAGGTGGCCTGGGCCTGGCCAGCCCTACACACACCAGGCTGTGTGAGTCTGAGTCTGGTCTCTCTCCCTACCATGCCCCTCACCCCCACCCCACCCCAGGCCAGCAGCTCCTTGGCCAGAGTCCAGGCTGAGGGCAAGGGGCCAGGCCTGGGAAAAGCATTGGTGCTAAAGGAGTGGAAGGCAGGCGGGTACCTCACCCTCTAGGAGACCATGAGCATCCCTGCTTCCCTGACCTGTGGGGCCGTTGAAGAGGATTGCACCCCCCCCTCCCAGACTCATTTACCCATTTATAAAAGCCAGGGTGGTGGTGGAGGAGCTTTAACACCTTGAGCTCTTGAGTGTTAGCTCCATGTATTTCTGCTTGTCCTGTTGCTGACTGGGGGTACCCCAAAATCTGGAGCTTGCAGTGTGGGGCCTGGACCTCTCCGCACCTCCACCCCAAAGGGGACGGGGAATTTCCTCAGGGTCGGAGCTGAGCCCTGGAAGCCTTCGATGAACCCAGGCAGCCTGGTGGGATTCCTGACTCCCTGCCCCACCGCCCTGGGCAGCTGTGTGGTCTTGAGCAGGGCAGGCAGCCTCTCAGAGTCTCGGTTTACCTGTCAGCGAAATCAAGATGGTGGCCACCTCCTATCTCGTGAGACCTGCTCAGCGGAGGTGGTGGTCGGGCAGCTCTGTCTGGGCCTCGCTCTGCCATTTGTGTCGGAAGCACCAAGGGATGGAGAGGACGCCGGAGGGAATGTGTGGCGTCTGCCTCAGGAGGAGAGCGTGGTGGAGCTTCGAGGGAGCGATGGGGAAGCGTAGCTCAGCCCTGGGTCGGTGTTGGGGCTGAGGAAGGAGCTCCAGGCAGCGCAAGTGCAGCATAAGCCAAAGCATGGTGGCCCAAAGCCACACCAGGGTCGCGGAAGAGGCCGCGAAGTGGCTGGAATCTATGGTTATCTTGGTCACAGCGTGGCGGGGGAGGGGGCTTCCATGCCGGCTGAGCCATGGTCATTGTGTGCAGTTAGGAATGGAAAAAAGTATATAGATTTGTGTTGGTTTTGCATGACCTTTGGCCTCCCCCGTAATTAACCGCTGGGCCCACTTCTGGCATTGTCCCCGCACAGGGACACCTGATCGATGGACGCCAGGGGCCTCAGAGCGGAGCGCCAGCTCATTACTCAGTCATTACAAACCTCGCTTAACCCCGCACCACCGGAGACAGGGCCTTAATCCTTCCTGCTAGGCGGCTGAGGAGCTAACTGCCTTCCCGAGAGCGTAATTAGCCAACAAACCGGATTAAGATTTATTCCTCAGTAAGGACCCGGCTTCCTGAGCCATCCATCTCTCCCAGATTGGTTGTCTGATCTAAGGAGCGCATGGTTTTCCCCTAAAGCCGCAGACAAAGGAGGGCCAGGCCGGCAAGCCCCCAGGCGGGGAAGCGGGCTTTGTTAGAGCCCTGGAGGAATGGCGAGAAAAATGCCAATTTGGGGGCACGGAAGAAGACCCCGTCAGTCATGATCTCAAGAGAGAGCTTGGAGTGCTGTGAGGATTTGCCTCTCAGAGGCTTCTGGAAAGGCAGGTCTGATTTTCAAGAAGATACCCAAAACTGGATGAAAATCAAATGGGAAAGTACTCTGATTCTTTACAAAAGAATCTTTTAGAACCTAGACACCACAGCATATATGTAATATATTATATATTATGTATATATTATAGAGCAACGAGAATCAATTGTGAATTCAATGGAAAAAAAACCCAACAACCCAAACCACTGTCTTGGGAGTGTGCTCCCGCTGGCTGCGGGCACCGCCCATTTAACGTAGGAAACAGCGGGATGCGTGACCTTTGACAGAGCCGTGGTGAGCCGCTCCTCACACTGTTTTCTCTGCGGGCATGGGGCGCTGTCTCCTCTGAGGAGCTCAGTTTTCATTTACACACTGTCTACGCTGGGAGAGCCAGGCTGGCTGGGGTGAGCAGGAGGCTCGTTGGATCTTTTGTCCTGCTCACTCTCTGTCCCCCTCCACCCCCTGTCACCACCCTGGACTGTCGCTGCCCTCCACCTGTAGGGTTGGTGCAGGCTTTGGCAATAAAATTAAATATACATGACACCTTTCCCACCTTTTGCCTTACTAACCTGTGTGTGTGTGTGTATGTATGTGTGTGCACGTGCACGCATGCATGTGTGCACCAATACTGAGGCTTGAACTCAGGGTCTGCGTGCTGTCCCTCAGCTCTTTTTGCTCAAAGCTAGAGCTCTACCCCATGAGCCACAGCTCCACCTCTGGTATCTTGCTGGTTACGTGGCGGTGAGTCTCAGGGACTTATCTACCCAGGCTGGCTTCGAACTGCGATTCTCAGATTTGTTTGGTTGTGAGACACGTTTATGGTGTAGCCCAGTCCTCCTTCCTCAGCCCCCTGAGTGCTAGGATTACAGATTCCCCATGCCTGGCTTTCTCACATGGTTCCAAAACTAAACTTGAGAAGTGGAGGCACACAGGGGAAATCAAGGAAGGCCTGATGTGTGAGCAGACACCTCCATTCTGGGTGCCAGGAGGTCAGCTAGCTGCATGACATGCTGCAGGCTGCAGCCAGGCTGGGGAGGAGAGGCCACGCTCAGACCTAGGGACCTCTGAGCTGAAGGGAAGAGATCCGGGTGGTGGAGCTTCCTGTGTCTTTCGGGCCACTGGTAAAGCACGGTGGGCTGTACCGTGGGGAGTGAAAGCAAAGTCTATAAATGGGCTTGTTGACTCTTGAGTGATCACTTTATTCTGCCATTCTGGGCTTGGTGGCTGGATTACTAATCCTGATAGTGAAAAGGTCACTGTCAGCGATCTCACCCAGACAGTAAGCATAAGTTAGAAGGTTGCCAGGCAACTGAGGCACTCAGTTTCCCTCCTGGGGGGAAGAGGTTGTCCCCTCTTGGGAGGCTTAGGGACCTACAGATCTCCACATCACTGAAGCAGCAGCTGGAATTGCATGGATGGCTATGGTACCTCTGTCTGTAATTGGTTCTGTTGCTTGCTTTGCTTTAGCTTCTAAGAAACCCAACCAAAATTGTAGCCTACCTTTTGTCATCATAATGGACTTACCAAATGTGTCCCCATACTGTCACCAGTTTATCACCCACCCTCGTTTCTTTTCCTCTGTCCTAACATTTTTTTTTTGAAAATATTATTGTGCCTGTATTTTAACCTGTTTGGTTGATGATGTTTGAAGGATTGGATGAGTGGGTGAATACGAGTTTGGATCAATAGATGGATGAATGTTTGAATATGGTGTATGTAGGTAAGTAGGCAGGTGTTTGTGTGTGTGTGTGTGTGTGTGTGTGTGTGTGTGTAGCATGTAAGATTTAATAGAATGGTGAGAATTTGAATCATTGAATATATGGATGGATGGTTAGGTATTTGGAAGGATGGATGGGTAGATGTGTGGGTGCATTTTTAGATTAATAGAAGAGTGAATATTTAGATGGGTGTATGCATGGATGAATACACAGATACTTGCCTGGATAAATTGGTAGCTGCAGAAGTGATTGGATATATGGAAAGATGCCCAGCTGACCAGATGTTTTAGCATAAATAGATATATTTTAGCATAAATAGATGAGTAGATGAGTTGGGTGAGTGCTTGGATGGATGGGCTAGGTAGATGAGTGGATAATGGGGGTAGATGGTTGTCTTGGTAAGTGGATCCATGGTGGCTGGCTGGTTGTTGGGCAGATGGACAAGCACACATACCTGTGGAAGGATGGAAGAGGAGGATGTGAGGGACAGAAGGACAGGCATTCAGATGATGTGGAGGGACAGAAGGACAGGCATTCAGATGACTGGACAGGGTTTTCTAAAGATGAAATGACATGGAAAAAGCGTTTTCCCAATTGCTGGTATGTGATGGACATTGTAGCTTAGGAGAAAGGACATGGGCTTCATAGATTGAAAGGCCTTTGTTCTGATCCTTGACCTACCACTTACTGTGTGACCTTGAACAGTTACAGAACCTCTTTGCACTTTAGTTTGCTCGGTCATAAAATAGATTAAAATGCCTATTCAGAGTAGTGAAAGGGCCTGTGTGTATTTCAGGTGTACGTCCTAGTGTGCTCCCTCCTGAGGTGAGAGAAAAGAGACAGACAGACAAACACCCGGGGAAAGACAGCGCAAAAGCGCTGGAGGCATGTGCTGTTTGGGTTAGGGTTGGGACCAGGCTGGCTTCCTGACAGCCACTTGCTCTGAGGGAAGGAAAGAGGAACTTTGGGGGGGGAGGAGGGACTGCAAGGCTAACTCAGAAGAGGTGTCCTCATGTGACAGGCCTGGAAATCAGGGACTCCAGGGCCGCCTACAGCCTTGTTACAGTCACCCTGCTGAGCTGGGCAGATGCTGACAGGGTGGGAGGAGAGCAGCATTCACACGCTGGGAAGCCCAGGGAGGTGCTCTGGAGGGACGTAAGGGTGGGCTGCATTGCTTTGGAGAGGCGGTGAAATGGTCATACCTGACCCTGACGAGAGGTCAGAGCTGCCAGTGGAGACTGGGAAGCAGTCAGTGTCCTTCTAGGTTTTTTTTTTCCCCTTTGAGCCAGTCCTGGGGTTTGAACTCAAGGCCTAGGTGCTGTCCCTGGCTTCTTCTTTACTCAAGGCTAGCACTCTTCCACTTGAGCCATGGCCCTACTTCTGTTTTTTGCTTGTTTGTTTGTTTGGTTGGTTGGTTGTTAATTGGAGACAGGAGTCTCACAGACTTTTCTTCCTGGGTTGGATTCAAACCTCAATCCTCAGATCTCAGCCTCCTGAATAATAAGTAGGCTTACAGATGTGAGCCATCCACACCCAGCCCTCAATCTTTATAGACAATACATGCTTTCGATAAACCTAAAGCCTTACAGGCTCCTTTAAGGCGATTTAAAATGACCAATGTAAGAAAGATGATTAGAAGCAGAAATCAAGCCGGCTCCCCCGTCATACACACACAAGAAGATGGCCACTGCAGGCGGTGTGGCAGAGCCCCTTGTCCCTTGGGCCCTCGGAGCCTCTGTTCTCTCATTGCTGCTGGCTGGGTAAGCCTGGAAAGAGGACCACACAGCCCAGACCCTGTGCTCTGTCATCATTGCGTCCGCTTTCACGGAAGTTATCCCTGCTGCTCTGGGAGGTCTCCGGCAGGCAGGCATCAGGGCGGTGCTTGGTTACCACCACAGGAAGCAGCTCGGTCAGTACCTCCCGAGACACCGGTGTTTTCCAGGCTGGCCCTAGATTCCCCTCACTGCAGCTAACTCTGCCCCCTGTACCAACATGAGAGCCAGGGCCTCCCGCAGTAACACAGCCTGCTGAGCGGGCTCCAGCCCACCTCCGGGCTCTTCTGGCCTTTTGGGGGGCTGGCTGGACACCTGCTTCAGCAGGTTGAACTTGGCCTCAAATCCCTTCTTGCTCGAGCTTGCCGGTTCCTTCTGTCATCTCCTGAGAATCACTTCCAGGCCCACACTTCTGGTTCTGCCTTGCAGCACTTCCGGCTCCCTCCTCCCAGCGAGTATCTTGGGGCCTGTGGAGGTCACCCAAGAGCCTGGGGCGTGTTTAGAGCTGGTGTCTCAGGTCATGGCCAAAAGGGTCTCTCTGTGCCCCAAAGCCACCTTGAAGAAGAGGTAATGACTTGCTGTCGAGCCATCGGGTCAGGGACCAAATGTTCAACAGGCTGGTCCCAGTCCTGTGCTGCAATGTTCCTCCTCTTCTCTCTGGAACTTCGGAACTGATAGCCCTTTGACCCCGGCTGGGAAATGCTGAAAAAGACTTAAAACAGCAAAAAAGGACAAAAGAAAAGACTGACCTTTACCAAGGCTACTGGCCATTGTTTGCAAGACAGAAGCCTGTGTTGTGACGGGAACGCTGGGACAGCTGACAGTCAGGCTGCAGCTCCTGCCACGAAGGCAACTCTTCTGGGTGGGATGGGTGGGCTTCGCCTTCGCACTACATCATCACCTTTTGATGATAGGCAGATTGGGTGCTCTGTCTCTTCAGCTTCAGGAGAGATGATTTTCAGGGGCCATTGACAGGGACCCCACACGTCGGCAGGGTTGAAGCATTACAGAGAGACAGAGCCAGGTGTGAGCCTTTCATGATCACCCGTGTCAGGAATGAGAAGGTAACACACACATGCACGCACACACATACACATACATACGCATACGATGTGCTCACGTACACATACATACACACCATGGCCTTGTACACACATACATGCACACATACACACATACATTCACACATACACCATGGCCCTGTACACATGCACGCACACGCACACCATGGCTTTGTTCTGTAGACTGGTGGTAAGCCTGGCTGCAGATTCAGGATCTTTGTTTTTATAACCCCTAAGTCCTCACCCCTCAGAAAGACTTTATTAAATGCCCGTGGGGTCACCCGTTGCCACGAGGTGCTGGCAGTGTGCGGTGTTGGGGGAGGGGACTCCAGGGCCTCTGTCTGACCCCTCTTGTGTCTCACCTTGCAGACATTGATGAGTGTGAGAATGACTACTACAATGGCGGCTGCGTCCACGACTGTATCAACATCCCAGGAAACTACAGGTGCACCTGCTTTGACGGCTTCATGCTGGCACACGATGGACACAACTGCCTGGGTGAGTGTGTGGCCGCGCCCGCCCCTGGGCGCCCGCCCTGGGCGCAGCCTGCCTGGTGTTTAGCTCTAGCTGATACCTCTAGGGCCTGTGGGAAAGCTTACCTCCTTCTGCTCCTTGTATTAGCTTGCTCAGGCTGTGATAACAAAATACTGTAGACGGGGTGGCATAAACACTGGGGATTTTTATTTCCTCGCTGTTCCAGAGGCTGACAGCCCAGCGTCCAGGTATGGCAGCTTGTGCCTCCTCGGAGCTGCTCTTAGCGTGCAGAGGGTGGCCTGCTGGTGGTGTCTTCATGTCTTCCCTTTGTGTACTCATGTGTCTGGTGCCCTAATCTCTTCTTAGGAGAAAACCAGTCCGATTATTGGAGTAGAGCCCAACCTTGCAATTCTATTTTTAATTTGATTTTCTCTTGAAGGCCTTGTCTCCAAATATAGTCACACTTGGAGGTACCAGGGATTGAATTCCTTCGACATAGGCATTTTGAGGGGACACAGAATAGCCCATAATCTTGTATGCCTCCAAATTCCTGAGGTTCAAGAACAGTTTTAAACCAGTTGTGTAAAATGTGTATCCATAGAGCACTTCTGCCGGATAAAATTGGGAAACCACAGAAGAGTAGAGGAACATAGGAAAACACTGGAGAACTGCTCTGCCGCGTCCTTCTGTGTTCTTTCTGGGTCCAGGTGTTCTCTTATAACAGCGTGCTCAGCTGGTCAGCTGGTTTTGCACTTTTTCTCTTTTATGTCATGTGTATCGCAGGTATTTTTATGTGGCCCCTGTTACCACCTGCTTGACAACCAGCTGATAAGTTGCTAATGACCTTTGTGAGTTTCTTAGGGGTATCATAATAAAGTAACAAACTGGGTATCTTAGGGCTAAGGGTGTGGCTGAGGTGTGGTAGAGCTAGGAAAGCAAGAGATCCTGAGTTCAGGACCTGTGCACACAGCACAGTGGGTGGCTTAAACAAGAAACTAGTTCTGACCTACTTGTGCATTGAGATGGCTGGCTTCATCTATGGGCTGTGAGCTAAAAATCTATCCCAGGCCCCTCTCCTAGTTCCTGGTCACCTTAGAAATCCCTTGGTTTACAGAGGGTTTGCCCATGTGTCTGGCTGCCCCAGCTCTATGTGTGTTGGTTCACGTCCAGGTTTCCCTTGTTATAAGGATACCAGTCATATTGGCTCAGAGCCGCCGTAACCATCTCGTCTTAACCAGATCACGTGATGGAGTCATATTTCTTTTTTCCTGCTCTTCTCTCTTTTTAAAATTTTATTGTAAAGGTGCTGTACAGAGGGGTTACAGTTGCATAATTAAGGTAATGAGTACATTTCTTTTTGAACAGTGTTACTCCCCTCCCTCATGTTCTCAGGGTAAGATTTCTAAACAAAGTCACAAGAACTGGGGGAAGGGCATGGTTAGACCTTCAGTTTTTGAAGGACATCATTCAACCTATAAGAGGTGGTTTGAGATCTGTAACAAGAGAATTGACATCACACGGCAGACCGCACATGCCAGTCCTGGGGTTTGAACTCAGGGTCGGAGGGCTGTCCCTGAGCTACTTCACTCAAGGCTAGTGCTCTACCACTTGAACCACAGCTTCATTTCTGGCTTTTAGGGGTAGTTTATTGGAGATAAGAGTCTCATAGACTTTCCTGCCCAGGCTGGCTTTGAACGACAGTCCTCAGATCTCAGCCTCCTGTGTAGGATTCCAGGCTTGAGCCATAGCACCTGGATTTTTTTGTTTGTGCTATCAGTATCCAGAGGTGATTCTGGACCTAAAATGTTTTCGTTTCCGGCTTTCTCGAATGTTCCTTTAGGATTGCTTGCCACAAGTGGAACCAAAGGGTCCAGAGATTTTTTTTTTAATGACTTTCCATGCAGTACTTCCCTCATAAAGGGATCAAGCTGACATTTAGCGCACCAGCTGGCTTGTGGGGTAAGGGCTGCTGGCCCAGCACCCTGTGTGCTCTTACCTTTGCCTCCTAGTAGCCTGTGGGACTCAGCTCCTCCTGGGTTTGTTTAATGCATATTGGTTCTCACATGATCTTGTTATGGGAAACAGATCTGTGACCATGTAATTACACTCCAAATGAGTGCCAAAACAGAGGTCTGGACGGCGAGTTACTAAAGCCCAGAAGGGCCTGCGAAAAGCTATATGCCTCGCTGGGGAAGGGTGGGGGAAGACGCGGGGGAGACGTGGGGCCTTCAAAGAGGAGAAAGAAGCCCTGAGCAGACTCAACAGAGGCGGGGGAGGCTGGCTGGGTCAGGTCACAGCCTGTGTGGAGAGGGGCGGGTGGCTTCTCAAGTCTAGGGGGCGGTAAGGGAGGATGGGAAGGATATGGGGGGAAGAAGCCGGGGGTGGAACTGTGGAACCAGGGACAGGACAACTTTTGCTGTGGCATGCACCAGGTTAAGTATTAACCAAGAGTTATCTCGTGCAATCCATCCAGACGCAACGCTGCGCCCAGTTGTGGCAGAGAGGGTGCCTCGGGGATTGGGCATTGGGGGAGGCATAGTTCACTGTCCCTGTGTGACATCCTCAGAGCAGCAGGCAGCGTCACTCTGGCCTGGAGGACAGACCTATGTCACTGCCATTGGGGCGGGGGGGGGGGCTAAATCATGACCCTTCATTTATGAATAGTGCCACTCTAGTCAGGTCTTTCACCTCGTTGAGCCCACTTCCTCCACTCTAAGATGGAAAGTGTCATCCTTGTTTAAGAGGGCCCTTGTGAGTTTGGTGACATCATACATAGCAGAGGCCAGCACCGAACAGAATGTCTCAGGCGTCTGCAAGGCCAGGGCCAGGTCTGATGCACAGAGCTCTGCAGCCAGCTCTGCTGTTACCCATGCAGGACCGCTTGTCGGGCAACACCCTTGCTTCCGCTACAGCAGAGGCCCCTCCCACACCTCTGGACTCACAGTGGGGTCTGTGTGGGTCTCAGTTTCAGTGGCCTTGTGCCCAGTGGGTTCTTCTAGGCTGATCAATGTCAACCCCCTGTCCTTCCCCATGATCACCTGTCAGGAAGCTCCAGCCTGAAGAAGGCTCTCCACTGCACCTCTGCTTGCAGCTCAGGGCACATCCTTCCACTGGCTGTAATTTATTATTTCTATTAGTAAGTAGTTATCCCACTGACTTTTTTGCTGGATCTTTTTCTTTCTCAAGACCAAACTCCAGTTCAGAGAAGTCAGATCTTGGCTCCAGCTGGGGCTTCAACTTAGACTCACTGTATGACCCCAGGCTGGTCAACTGAGCTTTGAGAGCCCCTTGTCCACCAGTGAGCTGCCATGCACAGTGACAGGACGTCGGAGTCTGGCCTAGGCCGGCTCGACAAGCACACCTGAGAACAAGCTGGTCTGGCACCTCAAGAGTCTAGCTCAAGGCCTGGCTGCTGAGGCTCAGAGTGTGCGCCAGCTTCCCTCCTCTCCCCAGCGAGGGGACCCTCAGTGATAGTGGCCGCAGAGGGGCAGAGTGCTGATTAAACCGCAGGAGAAGTGGCGACCTCTCTGTCCTGATGTGGTGGAGGTTCCGGGCAGCAGCCCCGCCTGCCCATATGCGTGGATCTCTTTCTTATTACTATCACCAGACGGCTGGTCAACACTTCCAGGTTAGAGGGTGTCACGGGCAAATGGCCCATTCCAGCCTGGCTGCTGCTTGCCCTGGACACTGTGGGGACCAGGGAACAGGGGTGGGGCCCGAGAGGAGCCCGTGCAGCTCTGTGCGCCACAGGAATGGCGACATTTCCTTCTGAACCTGGAATACACAGAGATTCCTTCCTGCCGACCCGGGCGGGAGGCTAGACTTGAACCCACCATTCCAGTGCTGGTTGCCCTTTTGTGCCACGCCTGCATTGCTCTATAGTGAGCCCCCCTCTCCCTCAACTGAATGGGGAGCTCTGACCGTCCACCCTGGAGCAGCTGCCCTAGCAGCCATGATGCCACAAACTCCATACTCCAGAGCGGGGGCTGTGGCAGAGCTGGGACCCCCGGGCGTGAGGTCAAGCCTGGCCTGATCATATCCAAGGGCAGTGCTAGAGGGTGCTGCACTGGGCCATCTGCCATGATCCCCACCATTCCCCATGGCTCATTGCCAGGGGCCTTGGCCAGAGGACTACTGGCCACTGAAGAAGCGTCCAGCATGGAGCCCTCCGGGAGGTGTGTGTTAGGGTGGCTGTGAAGGAAGGCTGAATGAGCTGCCGAATGTCCTCTCACCGCACCCCCTCCCCCCTTGGAAGTCCCAGAGGCCCCTGTCTGTGCGGTGGGGAGGCGGGGCGGGAAGGCCTGGATGTCGTTTGGTCTTCAGACCTCTGAGTCAAGAGTTTTGGCCTCTCGGAGCCACGGTTGGATTCCTCAGGGACGGAGGCCAAGGCAAAAGCCCGATCACTGTAGACAGAAGTAGTTTGGGAAGGCTTCAAGTCTGCTGCAAACCGTGAGGCTGAGGTCCGGAGGCTCTTTTTCTCGCCTGGGTGTTCACAGTTGAACTCTTTCTCGTCTAAGTCAGTGAGGCTACTTTCTTGTGGGAATGTCCTGGAGGGCGGCCAGGTCCGTCCTCTGGGGAGTGAAACCTTCTCTCTATTTGACATCTTTATTGAGGAATTCCTCAAATGTAACAGAAAATGACACCAGAGGGAATTGAGAGAAATCAAACCATGATGAGATCTCGCTCGACCCCAAATGGCTGCTTTTAGCTGTGTAATTACTTGAAATAGCAGTAGTTCTGTTTGAAAAATATTATTCCAAACTCCACGCAATCGGACAACAGAGCACTATCTGGCCTAATAGAATAAGATTTTTTTTTTCTGTCTTAAATTAAAACCAGCAGCGGGTAATTTTCCCCGTCTCCACAGGGTACGGCTCCTCTTACCCCAGAGCCATTAGTTCACTCAGCCAGATGTCTTCACCCGCCTCCGTCTTTACCTTGACTTACTAAAAAATGTGTTTCTCAAGTTGCTCACAGTTTGAATCCCGGGCTTGCCTCCCTCCTTAGCCAGGTTCAGCAGAAAAAATGATGGATTAACCAGACACCCTCTTCTCATGAGCGTGTCTTGAGTACTTACCGTTTGCCTGGGCCTTGTGCTTGGAAAGTCCATGAAGGGGGAGTCTGTGTGTTGTCAGATCCCCCCAACTTTTTTTTTGTAAGTAAGGAAACTGAGGCTGAGGGAAGAAAAATGATTGGTCACGGCCACTAAGTAGAACCAAATCCCAGTAGCCAGTAAGAAGTAGAACTAGGATGGGAGCCCAGGCCTGCGATTTTGCTGTTCAAGTGTTTGAGTCTGCTCCCCTCTTCCCCCCGCCATCCCTTCTCATCCTGTGCCTAGGACAACACCGGCTCTGGGGGGGCGGGGGGTGGCTGTGGATTCGGGGAGGAGCTCCTGTCTGAGACTGTTAGGCCCACACCCTGTCCCTGTGCATTCAGAAATCCCAGCATCGGCCAGGTCAGGCTGACGGAGGCCTGCTCCAAGATGAGGGGCCGCTACACTGCCCCAGTTCACCTTAAGGCTGCCTTCCACCTCCTGGCCAGTGTGGACGTGAGTCCTGCTAATCGTTCAAGACACAGCGCAAGCCTCCCATTGCTTGGGGGTCTTCTGGGGCCACACTGTGTGGTTCACTCTCTGTGGCCTTCTAGAGTCTCAGGCAGTATCAGGTAGGTCCTGGGTGTTTAAGTCAGTATTTGTAGACTGAGCAAATTAAAGGATTTGTCACCTGAGAAGAACTCCCAACCCGAAGGCTGGGGAAGAGAAAAAGATGAATTAGAGAGGAGCCCTCAGGAATTGTCACCACCCTAAGGGGAAGTAGGAAGCGCTCTCTTAGCACCCTCTACTTAGTAATCCACCATTTGTTTACCCAGAGATTGTATGCTTGAGCTTTGCAGAGTAGGGAAGCTCAGCGCGTCCATGCACGCGTCCATGTGCGTGAACTTGCGTGGTGAGGGCAGGCAGACGATGAACACGCGGTGCGGAATTCAGCCAAGGGAGTTCAGTCCCCTGAGCAGCACAAGTGCCCTGACAGGGATGGCTGCGGTGTGTTCCAAGGTGTCTGCCCTCAGCTAGACGGCATGAAACTGGAGACGACCTGAGGCCTGGGAGCCAAAGCCATCTGGAAGCTTCCTGGCTCATAGCTAGTGGTTGCTGTTGGCTGGTGGCCAGAATACTTGTGGATGGCTTTTCTGTTTGGTCTTTCTACACGGGCCTGTGGGAGCCTCCTCACCGCATGGGGACGGGGGCCGACAGAGCAAGCTCAAGTGTGTGAAAGTTTTACAGTCTAGCTTCAGTGGGCACATTCCCCAGCCACACAGGGTGGAGGTGGCCTGGCACCAGATGAGCAGGAGAATGGCATATCTGAAGCCAGTCCAGGCCAAGCTAGAAAGTTGTCACAAAAACAAAAGGGCTGAAGGTGTAGTTTAAATGCTTGCGTAGCATTCTGAGTTCAACCCCCAGTAGTGTGCATGCACAAGTACATACACACACACACACACACACACACACACACACACACACACACACACACAGGCACCTATGACCTTCCCCATCAGCTAGCCCTTGGGGAAAAGGCAAAGGAATCGGCCTCAGCAAGGAGGCTGAGTGCCATTTGAAGATGTAGTGGAAATCCCCTGTCCAGGAAGAAAGAGATATGCGTGTGGCCCTGAGGGGAGCAAGCGGGGGAGGGGAGGGGACAGATCTCGGGTGGGAGTGATGGAGAGGGATGGGATAGGAGCAGAAGCAGGCTGTGGAGCGCCTTCAAACTTCTAGAAGCCATGGGACATTTTAACCAGGAATCCATGTTGTTTTGATTGACATTTTGATCAAGAATTCCTGCTGCCAGAAGGGCTCAAGCAGGGACCAGGACTGTGGTCTGGGCCAGGGTGTAGACGGCTCGGTGTGGGGTGGCATCGGTGGAGGTGATGGAGACAGCAGCAGGAATCCTCCATGGCCTTCAGCATGAGGACCAGGCTGACGGCCAGGGCTCTGCCTGCAGAGTCTGCGTGGCTCTGCAGGGAGGGCGGGGGGGGGGCACGTGGCAGGAGGCCCACATGTGTGGAAGTTTGTGGAGATGCAGGACGCGAGTGATCTTGGCTGAGCTCCGTTGAGACCGGGAATGGCTGTCCAAATGGGGATGACAGATAAGTTCAGCGGACAGCTTCCAGCTGGCTTTGAAAGCCAGAGACCTGGACAGCCATTGGTTTCATGAGAGATCTCATGAACTCCCACCCTGTGCCTTGCTTTGGGTGTCCATAACTGGATGTGAACAGCGGTGCGTGGCATTGTTTCTCTGGGCTTATGCGGCCAGGCGGGGCGACGGCAGCCCTGGTTTTCTAGGGATGAGATGAGCTTCCATAAAGCACACACACACAGTGCCGGCTCCACAGCTAGGATTATCTAATTACCAGTTCTTCCTTGCACACAAGTCTGAGCATGTCTTAAAGAAAGTAGGTGAGACTCGGAGGAGGAGCCGAGCCCTGGTGAACTCGAGGCCCATGCCAGAAGCGCTTGCTCCTCGTGGGCCCAGGTGAACTGCCGCCCACAGACCTCGTGAACTGCCGCCCACAGACCTCGGGGCAGACTGGCGTGGCGTCACATGACTGCAGAGTTCCCAGCCCCATCTGTGACCTGGGACACATGGCATCCCAGATCTGTGTCTGCAGTGGGGACAGCCCGCCTGTCAGGACCCAGTGGGGGATGGAGTGCAGGTGACGCTTGAGGCTTCCAGGTGGGAAGGAGGAGGAGGAGGGTGAGGAAGGCAGCTGGGGGCTCCTGCTGTTCCTGGACAGGACGTTGTCCGGGACGCCAGATGCTCCTGGTGGGCACCGCGGAGGCCGGGGCGGGTGTGATGAAAGAGCTGGCCCGGCCCCGGCGGGGAGGACAGCTGGAGATCACGTGGTGCTCCCTTGAACCCGTCCTGAGGGCTCCAGTTGCCTCTGTTTATTTGTCTTCATACTTCCACAGCTCCAGTGCATTTCTTCGTTCAGAGAAAAATGCTGACCATTTTAATGTAAAACTAAACAGCTTTGGACAGTCATAGCCCCACTCTGTAAACACCAGTGTTTCTAAGGTAAACTGAGGAGAGTTCCGCCTCCTCCCTCGCTCGTACTCACCTCCCGCCCACCCTCCTCCCTGCCGCGGTCCATAGTCAGGTGACCTAGACACGCTGGCTTCAGGGTCTGCCGTCAGGCCTTCTTCAACTGCTGATGGGATGGTATTTGTTGGCCTGAGAAAAGGAAACTTGTTGGGAAATAGTGTGTCTTTGCAAATGAGCTTCCTTCTTGCCCCTACATAGCTGACAGCGCGGCAAGGCCCTCCGCAGAGTGTGGAGAGGGGGCCAGTTCGCACCCCAGATTCTTGCTCCTTATGGGAAGCTGGTGGTTTTCCACACTTTCAGCCCAGGGCCAGCTGACGGTGGGTTCTTGGGGCCACTAACTTGCTGGAGAACTTTCTGCTGCTTCAGACCTCCCTCTCCACGTCATGCACCACCAAGGGAGTGAGATTCTGCTAGAGGTTCGCAGATGTTGTGAGGTTCTGTCCGGATGGCAGCAGAATGCTTTTCCTTCAAGCCCAGACATGTGGTTCCTGCGCCCCAGAGGCACACAGCTCAGTGCCCCCAGGGTGGCTGCTGCTCCCACGGCATCCTGGGCCTTGGAAGCCTGGGGTCCATTTGATCTGGCCTCAGGAACAGTGACGGAGCTCGCTTCTGTGTCCTCACCCACCGAAGTAGCGACCCTGGCCACCTCTCCCCTCATCTTTCTGGGCTCTAGTCACCAGCATTAGAAACAGCTTGGGTGCCCTAGCCATCTCCTCTTGCTCTCCACTCCCCTGCGCCCACCCTGGAGTCACCCCCCCCCAGCCTCCTGTTCACCGTCCTATTTGGATGACCCCTAGGCCATGGCTGAGGGTCAGCCCTGATCCCTTTCTGGGCTTCTCTCCGGCTGGGGCTGCAAGAGGACCTACCTATTTCCTTGGGAATGCCTATTGGGCTGAGCTCTGAGCTTACTTAGCTCTTGATCCTGCAGCCTACAGAGGCGCAGGTATGGCAGAGAGCTGCCAGGCGGCTAGGTAAGGGGCAGAAGACTAGATTCTAACCATCAGGAGGACCACGATCAACCGTGGTGAGTGCACACGCCACAGCAGGACAGGGCTGGCGCGTGCCACACTGAGTGGCTCTATCTCCTAGCAGCCCCCGAGCTGGCTGTGAACCCCAGCTCTGGCCCTTCCAGTCTCTGCTCCAGACAGGGAGAACATGGCCTTGAGGAATCAGGCGTCTTGGCCTTGACTCTCGGCTCCCTTCCTAGCTGGGCATTTGTGCCAGCCCTCTACTCTCCTTCACCTTGCCAAGGGACCGGAAGGAGGTCCTGGAATGACATGGGCGGTCTGTTTGGAGGCCCTGCGGTCAGTGGGAGGCACCAGGAGTCTGCCCCCTCTGCCTGCCTCCCCCCTTGGCTGGACGCTTGCGTCTGAGGGGAAGGTTCGTTAATGGTCTCAGCTGCCTCCTGCCCCCTGGGGTGAAATCTCCCGTTGCCTGGCCAGAGCCAGCCCCACCTTTGGAAAGCTCTTGACTGGGTGGCTTCGGGAAGAAGTCCCACTCTGTCCCGGGGCAGAGAACACAAACCCATAAACAGCATCTCGCCCTTCTCCCTGGCCGTGCCTGTGCCAAGGGCTGGGTTAGACCTCTGAGGAAGAAACAAGAAGTAAGTGTCTTGTGAATCCTCTTTAAAAATACCTCACCACCAAAACGTATGACCATACCAGAGACCACGCCGTGTACCTAAAAATGGGCATTGGCAACAAATGAGGTGCCCCAGAGGCTCCAGCTGAGTCTCCCTGTGCCCAGCACTGCTGCGGGTCCCAGTGGCATAGGAGCTCAGCCTGGACAATCGCAGGGCTCGCCTGCCCGGCCCAGCTGGACGGTCCCTGCTGTTTCTAGTGGCTGTGAGCCAAGCCCATCGTTGGCCTGGTCCAGCACCCGTCCTCATCACCCACCTCGTGCCAACCCCGGGTGGCAGAAATAGAGGGCTGGCAGGGCCAAGCTGCTCCTGGGTGACCCCTCAGGTGTGGAAAGCCAGCGGTTAGATCGCTGTGGGTCCAAGGGCTTTCATAACCTTCCAGGTACTGCCTTGACTGAATACCCTGCCCCACAGGCCAGTTTACCCTCATACCCCCCCCCCAAGAGCTCATCTGCTGGCCACCAAGGTCTCAGGCTGGGGGGGGGCTCTTGAGTGGGGTCTCTGGGGCTGTGGTCAGTCGGGGAGTCTAGCTTCCCCACCCTAGGGCCCGCCTGTGATAGGTCCCCTGCCACACCAGATTGACCTTTCCTTCTGCTTGCTCCCGGCCTCTCTTCCCCATCCGAGCTCTGCTGGAAGCCCTCTCCCTGGCGGGCCCGGGCAGCCGTGTGCGAGGCCGCCCTGCAGATGACAGTTTCTGCATCCGCGTGTCCTGGCAGTATCATCTGATGGCCGTGGTGTTTGGATGCTTCCCCCATAGTCCATCAGAACTCGGTTCAGCGTTGCCACACAATTGTGTGGTAGAGACGACAGATTGTAATCGAAGTCCAGGATGTTGGGAGCCGGCGGCCAGTGGGTACCTGGTGGGAACCACCACTGCCACAACTCTGCGCCTGGCACAGCTGAGATGCCCAGGGGGAACTAACTGTACCACTGAGGCAGCACAGGCCCTGGCACGCCCACGTGGGGGGGCACCCTGGGCTCCACAGGAGTCAGGTGGGCCAGATGCTGCTTGGCCAGGGCCTGGACGGAGGCCTGTCTCTGCCCTGGGTGCCACCCATGCTTGGGGAGGAGATGAATACACAGCGTGACAGGTCTCCGGAGAAGGGCGGGTGAGAAAAGGGCCTCTAGGTCTGTGTGGACGGACACGGGGTGTGAGGGTCAGTCCAGCTCCGCAGTGAGCGAAGTGGGCATTCAGTCACCCCCCAGAATCTCCCTTCTGGCTATCTGCATGCCCCATGGAAAGGGTCACCACCACCCACGTGTCCCTGGACTCTCCACACAGAGTGCAGCTGTCCTGCGCCCGGGATGCGCGGGCGGCGGGCGGGCAGTGAGGGGTCTGATGAGGGACTGGCACAGGCCTGGATGTGTGGGCCTCACTCATAGGGTGACAGCGCCCACCCCAGAGGGCAGTGCAAGGGAGGGGGGCGCCCGGCAGGAGGGAGGAAGGGCTCTACCAGTGCAGGTCAGCCCGTAAGGGAGGCGCCCCGCCCTGCCCTCCACAGCCCGGGAAGGTGGGAGAAAATGTAGCCTGTCTCCCTGAGCAGAATTGAGGCCAGACAGAGCGGAGGGGACTCCGCCGGCCCACTTGACTGAGGTCAGGCCGGACCAGCCAGCTAGAGGACCTGTGTCAGCCCGTGTCAACACGGGGGTCACTGCAGCGCCTGGGCCCTGCGCGGTTCCGGAGCCTTTCTTAAGAGGCTGCCCTGGAGGTAATCACAGCCAGCTGGGCCTCCGCCGCTCCCTCTCCCTGCAGCAGCTCTGCTTCCACGGCCTGTTTGTTTGCTTTGCCTCTTCCCCGCTACCCCCCTCCAGTCCTCCATTCCGATCCTCATCAAAAGAAAGTTTTAAATACTCCAGTGCCTCCCACAGATGTCCGGCCAGGATCACAGACGCAGCTGTACCGTCGGCCGTGGGGTGGAGCCCAACCGTCTCCATCCTGCCCGGCAGCCACGTTCAAGTGGGGACGTGGGCAGGCGGCTGGCAACGTGAAGGCTGCCAGGTGGAAGGTACAGCCTGCACGAGGCCCCCACCGATCTGAGACCCTTCCCCACTCCAGCCACTCCTGAAACGCTGTCCTGTCAACGAGGGCTCCCCCCACACACACCCCCGCGGGCTACTGCTCACCACATGAGCGTGAACCTGCTCGTCCACTGAGCACCCAGCACCATGGCCACAGAGCCGCAGGCTAGCAGCGACTCTCTTATCATCCCACCTTCCATCTTCTCTCCACCGGCTGGCTCCCACGGGTCAGCCATGGGCACGCTATGTCCAGGCTCCCTCCTAGCCAAAGCCACAGGCTGGGTCAGGTGGGCATAGCTTTTCTCTGCCAGGTGTGATAACCTCAGGTCTTCCCTCTGGGCCCCGGGGCCGCTTCAGGCAGCGCACTCACTCAGCTGTGGAGGAAGAGCTGCTTCCCTGGCTGGTGCCTGGGGCTGTGCCTGCCCCCCCTTGCAGCCGATCCCTGTCCAGATCCGTGTGCAGCCTGGGACCTGGCTCGTCAGGCCAGGTATGCCACCCCATGCAGGCTCTGGGCCCACAGACACAATCAGGTGCCCCAGGCGCTGTCTCCCGCCCTGGGGCCAGGATGCTCAAGACACACACAGCCCCTGCTCTCAAAAACTCTGAGAAGCAATCACAGAGAACACCAGGGGCTGGAATACGCTCTGAAGAAGGCAGGGCAGGTGGATTGGTGGCCAGGGAAGCATCCCCGGAGAAGTGACTGTTCAGCGGAGGGCTGGTGTGAGGGGACAACATTGCAGGCTGGGGAACAAGCGTAAGGCCCCGAAAAGGAGATGGGGCCATTGTCTCGGGAGCAGAGGGGCACAGCTGGACTGGAGTGGGCAAGTGCAAGTGAGGCTGGCCGGCACACAGCCAGAGCTGTTCCCAGTGGCCTGGGCAGCCAGGAACGCACGTGCTTGTTTATGGTCCCATCCTGAGGTTCCACGTGGAGACGCGTGACCTGGAATGGCGGCGCTAAGGTAGATGCAGAGAGGCTGGTGGAGAGGTGGGAGCAGTGATGGAGGCCTGGGCAAATGGGGGTTGGCCAGCCATCCAGGAGAGGTGGCCTTGAACTTGGGGCTTAAGGAACAGGTGGAGCTGGCAAGGGGCATCTGCTGCAGGGGTGGAGCTGTCCTGAGACAACTTCCTGGTGCCCAGGCCGAGCGACTGAGGCTAGGTTTTGTTTTGCCCTTCCGGGGGGTGGGGGGAGGTCAAGTGAGGGGTCAGCCTGGGCCTGGTAGATGGGCCTGTCTGTTGAATATGCAGGTGTATGCACGGCTCTGGCATTGTCTGTGTTGAGGTTGGTGGAGAAGGGGGCTGGAGGTTTGGGCACACTGGCACCTAAGCAGCCGGTGAGGCTGCGGGAGCGCAGGGTCTCCCGGAGTGGCATGTGGAAGAAAATGGAGCTCAACAGGAACCTGGCCAACTGCCTTCGCCCCACCCCTACACACCGCTTGTTTCTGTGTTTGCAGTGTGGCCGGAGAAGGGTGGGTCTAGTAGCTGGAGTTCTTCATCTAGGCAGATGGAGAATGGGCAAAGGATGTGAACACATGCTTCTGTAAGGAAACTGCCAGAAGGGTCATTAACCATGTGAGAAGATGCTGCGTGTTATTAGCAGCTGGGGCCATGCACGTGAAAGCCGTGATGAGAGATTTCTTCACGACTTCATGGTAGGCCAGCGAGACAGCGCAGGAATCAGCAGTGTAGATAAAGATGGGTATGGAGGCAGGGAGCTGGGAACTCAGGCTTGGCTGGCGGGAGGGCTCAGGGGGTGTGGCCTGTGGAGCAGAGTGGGGTCGCCCCTTTAAGAGGTAGATGTATAGTTACAGTATTACATAACAATGCCATTCCTAATGCACTATCCTAAATAGCAACAACCGGAGTGTCTGTCAGCTGGCTAATAAAACGTGGTGTGTGCACTGTGGAATGCTGGGCCTAGCACAACACAGAGGACGCGTGCAGGTATCACGCCCTGGGGAAGCCAAGTGGCTGGCCACACAGGACAAAGATGCTGTACTTCTAGCTCTGTGAAACGTTCAGAGTAAGCAGATCTGCCGAGCTGTGTGCCCCTTGTAATGTAGTTTGTGTCACTGTTCCACGCCCGAGCATCCCCGGGCGCTCCCAGCAGCGTCTGACCTGGCTCAGGGCTGTTGGGGGCTGGCATGTGCTGGGCACTGTGCTAATCTCTTTGACCCCCCTCTCCAAAGAAAAAAGCACCTCTGTGTTGTTACAGAGAAGCAAATCCAGGCCGCAGGCTGTGCAGTTGCCTACCCAAGGTCATGCATCCGGTACCCCATTTGGTGTGGCTTGTAGAAGCCTGCCAGGTCCTACAGGTGGTGATTATGGGTGACACCCCCTAGACTGTCTGCAGGAGGTGTGGCTAGCAGGCTGAGTTTATCAGCAACGCCCCCCCCCTCCCACTGCCCATCCTTGGAGATGCAGCAGTGGGGAACTGGAGAGCAGAGCTGGGGTCAGAAGGCTCCTGAGGGGTGGGGCAGCCTGGAAAGTCCTGCCTGCTAGGGCAGGGCCCAGCCCCCTCCTGGGCCAGCTCAGGAGTCCACATGGGAAAACTCACCCCACCTGTACCTTTCCTCCCATCACTGGGCTTAGACCGAGATCTGCCAGAGAATCAAGATCCCCAGCACAGGGCTCAACTGATGCCCCGAGCAGGAAGCAGACCAGTCCTCAGAGACCCGTGCAGAGTTCCTGCCTGCCATGCCAGGGCTCTTGACAGCTCTGGAGAGTTCTGGATCTGGCCGAGCTCAGGCCCCAGGCTCTAAGACCCGTGTGTATTTTACCCTAAATCAAATCCATCTGGTTCTTATTTATTTACACTTAACTCATCAAATGCAATTTTGCCAGAGCCACTCGATAGCCAAGAGGCTTTTCTGCCTCAGCCGCCCTTCAGAGGGGAGCACGGGAGGCCGGGCCCCAGTGCTGGGACCAGGTGTCAGCTCCCAGTGACAGAGGTCAGGCTGAGCCTCCGCCTCTGCTCCCACCCCTGCTGGGAGCTGAGACGCGGAGCCAGCGTGAGGCCTGACACCCAGTGGGTTCCCTTCAGCCACGGAAGTACGGGTGGGGTCCGAGCAGAACACCACATCTCTGTTTCAAATCATGGAATGTTCATGGGAAACAAAGCAACCAAAGCTGGATCCAGAAGCTTTTTTTTTTAATGTTATAAATAACTGCAAACCTGGATTCTCAGTCCAAAGGAGAACAAACTGCCAGCTATTAATAAAAACAAACATTAGCACCTTGGGCCAAACAGCAGACCTCAGGAGCAAACCACAGCCCTGCCTGCAGAGGCCTGGCCTTCCCTGGGGTCGTCGGCCTCCAGTCCTCCGGCGGGGGCCTGCAGAGACACCCCTGCAAGGAGAGCCAGGTCTACCACAGTCCGTAGGGCCAGGCCCAGCACCAGCCCCGGGGGCTGGGCGGGCGCACAGAGGCTCCTGCCCACGAGGAGGGAGCCCACGAGGCAGAGATGGGCAGGAGCTGCTACTGAGGGCTGCCTGCCCTGACCCAGTACCAGGCCTGTGTGCCGGGGGCGGCTGCACACAGGCCTCCAGGGTACTGATAGTACTCAAGTGCTATGTCCTGTTGGAACTAGAGTCCTCCATGACCTCTGCCCCTTGCAGAGGGGCTCTGGAGAGGCTGGAAGAGGGGACAATACTGAGTACAAGCCAGGGCTATGTTGGAAGAGCTGGGGAGATAGAAGAATGAGTGGTAAAGAAGTCAGTGGCCTGGGTGACTGGGTGGGAGAGAGACAGAGGACAGGAGTTCGGGGACAAGATGCTCCTGGGGGGTGGGGAATAGGGCTCTCCTTTGCCCTAGGTGTTTAGGCCTTCCATGGCACTGTCTTCTGCCTGCCCCCATCCCTCCCACGCCAGCAACCATTGGCTGGTGCAGACTCCAGGAAGAGCAGGCCCCTTTGTCCCTCCCAGACCCTGTCTGTCTCCCGTTGAGGGGTCTCTAACCCCGCAAGCCAAGGCTTGGCTTCCTCTTCTGCTCCCTTTCTTGCCTGCCTGGCACCCAAAGAATTAGGGGCTCCCTCAGGTGTGGAGACACAGCTAATGGTGCATTTGTGCATGAGAGGCCTCCCCGCCTGGCACCCCGTGGGCCTTGGGGTCTGCGCTGCACCGTTCCCCGCAGCTCTGGGCCAGCTGTGAGGCCATCCTCTAGAGTCAGCCCTGCAGCTCCATCGCGTTTAGGCCATGGTCACACAGAAAGATGGACCAGCGGCTGGGTCCCCCATGCGCCCCCCCCCCAGCTCCTGGGGGAGTCTGGACTGTCTAGCGTGGAAGCGGCCTCTGGGCCCTCCCTGGCCTTGGCTCGGTGGTGCCCTCCCCGGCAACTGCTGCCCTGCTAGCCAGACTGGTGAGTGGCCAGGCAGGACCCATGTTTTCAGGAGTCCTGTGGGATCACAGGCCTCAGAGCCACACTGGAGCCTCGCTCCGCTCACCTCCTCCCCGGGCCCACTCCCCCGACAGCCACATTCCCCGGAGGTTTTCAGAGTCCTTCTCCTGCTAGAAGAGCCCGTGACGCTGCGCCGCCTCTGCCCCACCCTGCCCTGCCTCCCTGCCTTCTGAGCTGCTGCTGTTCCTCCTCCTCCTTCTTCCCCCTCCTCTTCTACCCTTGGGTTGCCGATCTCCTAGCAGCCCCCTGCCCCCATCTCCTCCAGAAAGCCTCCCATGCCTGTGTGCTGGTGTGAAGCTTTAGCCAGTGGCCCGGGCAGGGACTGAACCGGCTGTGTTCACTTGAGTGGGCCTTGGGTGTTTGTGGTCTGCTCCAGAAGTGGACAGGGGTGAGCACTGGGCTGTGCTCAGAATAGCAGAAGTGGGGCCGCTGGTGAGTGGCAGAGGAGGTGAGCAGTTGGTAGGGCTCTGCCCGGGGCCTCTCTGGGGGCATCCACCCATGCTGAGACACCCCACACAGCCACTCCCGACTGGGGTCAGCCATGAGGAGAGGCAGGCCTAACCGCACGCAGAGCAGAGACATGACAGCCAGGCCCTGTGGTCCACACAGAGGAAGAAAGGGGGAACAACTGTGTCCTGGCCTAGGGACTGGGGGGACTGGGTGCTGGGCCTGGGTGCTGCTAGCACTGGGAAGAGACACAAAGGAGGGCAAAGTCCTGGGTTTGGGAGAACAAATGCACAGCCAGGGCGGGTGTGTGAGCCTTTCCTGCGTCCGACATCTTCAGAGAGATGTGGGGCTCTGAACCAAGGAGCCCCATCCCAAGGGGTGCCATGTGCAGTTAGTAAGTGCGTGTGAACCCCAAGCCACGGCCTGATGGGTGTGAACGGAGATGTGAGTCGTGTGCCCCGCCGCTCTGCGCTCACCTCGGGGTGTGGGAGCCTGCTGTGGGTCCACGAGTGGGCAGTAAGGAGCTTATCTCCCCGTGCTCCAGAACCACTTCCCGGTTGACTGCCTGCAGTTCCTGACTTCCCGGGCTCTTCCTGGATGTGGGCCTGGCGCCGCTCATGAGCCCCCAGGCAGGGCAGAACTTGAAGGGCCTGACCGACCCTGGGTGCTGTGGAGGTACTGCTCAGGACGGGGTGTACATGGTGGGGGCTCCGCCCTCTTCTCAGGGACTGCAGTGCCCTGCTAGGCAAGCCGGTCTCCCCCGGCTGTGGAGACAGTCACCCCTCCAAGCCTGCCATCCAGCTGCCTGCTCTGCAGCCTGTTTGGGAGCAGAAGGTGTGCGTGGGCCCCGGCTTCCCATGAAGGACGCGAGCGAGGCTTGTGTTTGGACCCCATGGAGAAAGGGTGATGAGGGACACCCCCCCCTCCCGCCGACTTAATCTGGGGCTTTATCACTGGGGAGTGAGGGAAAGAAATGTTTACACGGCCTTGCATTTGTTTCAAATTATTCATCAGTGCTGGAGAGCCATTGTTCCCCGCTAGTGTAAACAGCTCTGTCCCACAGGCCCAGCCACCCGGCCAGGCCTCAGCGTCTGGCAGCTGCCCTTCGCTTCCTCGCCCTCCCTCCGTGAGGTAAGAGCGGGGCCAGGCCCCTGCTTGGTCACACATGGGTGGCATTGGGTGAAAGCATTTCTGCCCTATGATGCCGTCATGGCAGAGTCTCTCTGTCCTGTCTGTCCTACAATTGAGCCTTCACTCCTGCTGGAGAGACCCAGGCCCAGAGCAGAGTGTCAGCCATGGAAGAGAGATCATAACCGACCGCAGGGCCTCGGACCTGCCGCGTGGTCAGGTGTGTGCCAGGACCTGGGCACAGGTGCCTCTCAGGTCTTGCTGGGCCAGAGATGGGACTAATCCTAGTAGAGAAACTGAGTCACTCTCCAGGCCCTCAGGAACAGCCACGCTTGGGACTTGATAGACAGGAGCACAAGTTGACCCCCAGATTCAAGTTCATAGACAGACAGGGTTGTTCATGACGTTAGTTTGAACTTCCTTGTGGCACGGTCAGCTTAGAAGGAGGCTGCAGGCCGAGGCACTGGAGCCAGGCCTAGGGTGTCAGTCCTGCCTTACTGTGACTTTGTTCAGGCTACCTCCCCTCCCTACTCCCCTTCTCCTGAGGCGGGGTCTTGGATGGCACCAGTCAGTAGACCCATGTGCCACATAAGCTGTGGCCTGCAGTGAGCTCCCGGGGATGCTGGCTTTGTGGTGCTGAGGATGGGAACACAGGAAACCTAGCAGCCCAAGCTGGAGGAGTATGAGGGGGGGTGCGGCCACTTGCTGAACCTTGGGGTCCCTCCACAGAGGCGACCACAGGGAGCCACCAACAAGGCTGGGGAGGAAGGCTGCCCTCTCCCTGAGCTCCTGTCAGCAAGAGTCACCTTTCCATTGGAACTGTCACCACTGGTGGCTTTTGGAGTTCAGAGCCCTTCCTCCCTGCTGCAACTGCCACACGGCTGACATTTGAGCCTGCCAGAGAATAAGGCCACGCTGCGCTGTGGGCCTCAAAGGCAGCCGCGATCTCCTGGGTGGTAAAGCAGTCTGCTGGCCCTGAGCCTAAATAGGGCCCAGCTGACAGCGTTGCTGGCCAGTCAGCACAGGTCACTGTGTTCACCTCCACCTCTTCTCATCCTTTTAGTCCTAAGAATAAAAGATGTCTGTGTTCAAAAGAACCGGATGGAATTTCTCAGCAGCAAAGTGTGTGTGCCCGCGCGTGTGTGTGTGTGTGCGAACATGGAGAGGCGGGCACTGGCTGGAGGCAGCCAGTAGCTCGCATTGCCTTTGTGGTTTTATATATTTGCCTATTAAAATGACAATACAGCCATGGAACATTAAGGTTTAAGAAGCCCTTCTTTCATTAAACAAACCGACGGAGTAGGGGGTTATGACTTCAGTAATTGAAACATGCTGTTCCGTTCAGGACCAGAACTCCATAAAGACTCTTTTCAGCCAGCCACTCGCCTTTGTGCCAGCAGCCTCTGGTCAGAAGTGAGTGTCCGCCCCGAGGCCCGTCCCTCCCAGGGAGTGGGAAAGACCTCCTGGCAGTGATCCCCGGCTGTCCTGGAAGCCAGAGGTCAGGGCCTTTTCAAACGCTCCCACCCTCTGGGCTTTTGAAATCAATCTGCGGGGCCTAGGGCCTTGGGGTGGCACAGCCTGCCCGGGCGTCCAGCCTCCCCCTGGGTCTCACGTGGCTCGCTGTAAACTTGAGAAAGGAGGGAATGGCGGATTGTGGTTGGCAAGGCTGCTTGGGGAGAGGGGGAGGTAAGGGAGGGAGGGCGGGCTGCACTGTGCTTCTAGGGGAAGGGGCTCGAGTGTGGGAGTCAGTCTTCCAGGTTTGATTTCTGCCTCTGACGCTTAATGCATGTGGGACGTTGGGCGAGTGGCCTTGTGTCCCTGTCCCTCGGATTCCTCATCTAAAGATGGGCCAGTTCCTGGCTCTGGTGAGTTGAGGCAAGGACTAAAGGAGTTAAGATAAATAGCATGCTTAGACTGCTGCTGGGCACCTGGCGAGCAACCACCGTCACTGGCCCCTTCTCTGGACTGCTCTGTAGAAGGGCCACTGAGTACCACAGAGTATCTCTGAAGTGTGGCTGTAGAGTATGGCCGTGGATTGCCACTGCAGAGCACCTTCCTAGGACAGCTCCCAGAAGTGGCACTTCGCAGCACCTCCATGAAATACTGCCTTGAGTACACTGCACAATACCACTGTACAGTACAACATAGCATGGACTGGAGGTATTGCCGGAGTACCACTGCACAGTATCACCAGACAATAAACCATGGGTACTGTCACAGAGTACCACTGTGAGGTACCTCCATAACATAGGCGTGGGTACTGCTGCAGAGTACCACCGTGAGGCACCACTGTGGCATAGGCGTGGGTACTGTCACAGAGTACCACTGTGAGGCACCACTGTGGCATAGGTGTGGGTACTGTCACAGAGTACCACTGTGAGGCACCACTGTGGCATAGGTGTGGGTACTGTCACAGAGTACCACTGTGAGGTACCTCCATAACATAGGCATGGGTACTGCTGCAGAGTACCACCGTGAGGCACCACTGTGGCATAGGCGTGGGTACTGCTGCAGAGTACCACCGTGAGGCACCACTGTGGCATAGGCGTGGGTACTGTCACAGAGTACCACCGTGAGGCACCTCCATAACATAGGCGTGGGTACTGTCACAGAGTACCACCGTGAGGCCCCACTGTGGCATAGGCGTGGGTACTGCTGCAGAGTACCACCGTGAGGCACCACTGTGGCATAGGCGTGGGTACTGTCACAGAGTACCACTGTGAGGTACCTCCATAACATAGGTGTGGGTACTGTCACAGAGTACCACCGTGAGGCACCTCCATAGCATAGACCATGGGCACTGTCGTGGAGTACCACTGCACAGCACCACTCTAGCATAGACCATAGGGACTCACAGTACCACTGCACAGTACCCCTCTAGCCAAGGCTCTGGGCACTGCCAGACCGTGAGTGCTGCCGCGTTGTGCCCCCGCTGAGGCCTCTGGCACAGCCTGGAGAGAGTGTGGGCTCCGAGTGCGACTTGCCTGCTCTTTTCTCCTCTTTCCGCAGATGTGGACGAGTGTCAGGACAACAATGGCGGCTGCCAGCAGATCTGTGTGAACGCCATGGGCAGCTATGAGTGCCAGTGCCACAGTGGCTTTTTCCTCAGTGACAATCAGCACACCTGCATCCATCGCTCCAACGGTGAGTGCTGCCGGGCTCGTGCTCCGTCTCCACGCGTGTAGGTGTTGGGGCCGGAGATTCAGGGTGACCTGAGAGGCTGCTTTGTGCTTCTGGCATTGGTCTGCATGGAAATCCTTCTAGTTCCTTCCCTCTGCCAGCTGCCTGGGGCTGTGTTGTTTCTCCTGTGACTATGTGGAGAAGAGGCGGGGTGACTTGGGGCCTGGCTGTGGCCAGGAAAGGTGGGCTCTTGCCAGCCCAGAGTGCTTTGGTTGGGAGCCTGCTGCCCTCTGGAGGCCAGGTAGGATTGCCTCCTCGGGGAGGAGAAGAGGGGTGAGGAAGGCTCCTGCCTAGCTGCAGAACTGCAGCTGGGTGAACTGGGGCAGACCCAGGCCTTTGGCGCCCGGCAGCCCGGTGGGTGAGGGCATTGGTGTTGGCGCATGACACCCAGATCCTGAGGCCTGGGCTGATGGAAGCAGGGCCGGCCCCTTGCTCCGTGGGACACGAGGGCTGAGCGCATGCTCCTGGGCACGCACTCGCTCGGGGCAGAGCACCCAGACGCCCGCCACCTCACACAAGCGGCCCGGGCAGGCAGGAACTCACTTTGCTCCCACTTATGGTGCCCTTGAGTAGAGCTGCCCAGGGTGGAGGCAGATGGCTTGAAGGAGGACCAGGAGCCCTGGGTGTGTCCTACACAGCGTGGAGTGGAAGGTGCTCCTGCCGGGGGACCCTGGCTTCTCACAGCGAGAAGGGTTTGCAGGCCTGTGGATCGCAGGCTGCATTGCAAGCCGCTTCCCCAGCCCAGGTGTGAGCATGGTTTCCCTGCAGCAGGCCTGCAGAGGGGGCAGCCTCGGCTGAAAGGAGGCTGTGCAGGAGAGAGGTCAGCAGAGGATGAGGGCCACTTGTCAGCGTGTGTGTGTGTGTGTGTGTGTGTGTGTGTGTGTGTGTGTGTGTGGTGGTTTGGCCTCTCGGTGCTGGCGGGGTGAGGAGGTTGCAAACCTTGTCATTGGCCATGAGAGACGGGGGGGGGGCAGCGTGGTGAGGGTGACAAGCTCCCACCAGAGCACCGGCCTGAGCACCAGCACAGACCGCTCCCCCGAATCTGGAGCCCCACAGGTTAGGGGAGCAGCACCAGGCTGGGGCCCATTGTGGGGCGTCCTCTCCACAGGTGCTCAGGCATGCGGGGAACAGCGCTGTGGTGAAAGGCCTCTACAGGGAAACCATGTGCGCGCCGTTACTGAGTTATGAGAAAGAGCCGTCTGGAAGTGTGAAAGTATGGAGGCAGTGCAGGGGAGGAATGCATGCAAAGGCCAGGAGGAGGGGCAGGGTCCCGGAGGGAAAAGGGGAGGATCTCCAGAGACACCTGGGCACTTCCGGGGCTGGGCGTGGAAGCATTGTACGCTGCTGGTATTTGGTAGGACACCAGGCCTGTGGCTCTCCCTTCCCAAAGACCTCCAATGAGCAGATTCTGATTTTTCAGTGAAACCAACCATCTAGATTTCACCCAAAGGCAGATGTTAGAGCCGCAACTCGCTCTGTGCTCACCACTGAAATTCCCTTCTCCTGTGAGGACTTATGAGTGGGTGGGTCTCTCTCTTTGTGAATCTCGTCAGCAGAGCCAACCTAAGAACAAACAGACCTTGCTGGACCTCTCTCTCGGGGGAAGCAGCAGTCCTGCCAGGATTTATGAAGGCTGTAAGGAAAATCCAGAGAGCGGGATGAGTGTGCAGGGCACGGCCAACGGCTGGCAGTGCCCAGGCAGGACAGGGCCTGGGGCCTGGAAGGTTGCCTTCCTCGTCGAGCCTCCTCCCGTGGTTGTGACAATTGCTCGCTCTAACTGTCCACCATGATGGTGACTGTTTATGGCTGAACTTGAGAGCCTGCCTATGGTGCCAGGACTGAATGTTTTTGCACCCAGTGACCTCTGATTATGTGATTCCTGGACGCTCCTGTGGGTGGACCCAGAATCCTTTGGCAAGTTGGTCTCTCTTCTGAATGGAAGGAAACACCCAGAGTACATGGGAGGAGTCAGCTAGGGTCGGTCCGGGCTCCTGGCTGAGAAACAAGGCCCCGCAGGCTGGGCCCTTCATCGTGTCCTGGCTTCCAAAGTGCCAGCCCAAACCCTGGCCCCAGATGTGTGCATCTGGGGCCAGGCGGGGGTTGGGAGAGCTGGACTCTTGGCCCCAGCTCTCCCTGTAGCCTCCACAGTTACTCCTGCCATGTCAGAAGGACCGGGTCACCCTGCCTGGGCCACGGGAGGTCAGCCAAGTGCAGTCCCTGCCCCGCAGGGAGCCTCAGAGGTAGGTAGCTTCTTCAGATCTTTGGAAATTACGTTTGATGTGGAGACGCACCCAGGCTGCTCCCATCCGTAATGGGGTGGGCGGGGACCCGCAGCCGTAGAGCTCTGGCCAGGCCCTCTGCAAAGCGCTTCCTCGCGTGACCTCAGGGCCGTCACAGCCCGCTCTTGCCTCATGCTCAGCCCCTGGCCCAGCAGGTTCCGAGAGCCCCTCCTCTGGCACTCAGCCCCTAGAGCCAGTCCTGGCCAAGCCCCAGCACCAGCCCCTGCTGCACAGCCCGCCTGGCCACAAGCCTGGCCACCCAGAGGCCAGCAGCCCCTTCAGGGCTCGCTCCCTCTCCCATATCTGCTCCTTCTGTCTTTTTTTTTTTTTGTCGGTCATGGGGCTTGAACTCTGGGCCTGGGCGCTGTCCCTCAGCTCTTCAGCTCAAGGCGAGCACTCTACCACTTGAGCTA
>NW_012267303.1:4427216-4445301 GCF_000151885.1 Dipodomys ordii
GGGAAGGTGACACGGAGCTGGGCCAGGGAAGGTGACACGGAGCTGGGCCGGGGAAGGTGACACAGAGCTGGACCAGGGAAGGTGGCTGGAGGGTATTGGAGAGAAGGTGATCGGGCAGCTAGGTGGCAGGGATGACGCGTGGCAATGCTGGGTGAGGGGAAGGTGACAGAGGAGACAGAATGACAGGGAATGTCTAGGGACGGTGGGAGGAAGATGACTGAGGAGAGGTGGCAGAGCTGCGGCTGAGGCGGGTGGCAGGAGATGGGGTGAGAGGAAGATGGCAGCGTCCAAGGAGGAAGAGGAGGACGTCTGAGGCGAGGTGATCGAAGAGGCCATGGGGGATAGTGACCGGATGACTGAGGCAGAGGTGACGTGGTGGCTGAGAGATGATGATAGCTGAGAAGTGACTGGAAGTTGATGCAAAGGTGACAGAGTGACAGGGACGTGACAGGAGAATGGCAGAGAGAGGAAGGTGAGGGAAGTCTGAGGAGAAAGCAGAGAGACCCACAGACGCACTGGACACGCAGATGGACGTGTTCAATTGTTGCCCCCTCGTACAACCTTTTGAAGCAGTGAGGGGAGGTGATGGGTGGGGGTCTGGGGAAGAGGAAGGGGAGGGACCGGGAGGGCTGGCCAATGAGAACGCCCCACCCACCCCAGGTTCACACTTCACACTGCACTGCTACCCCTCCAGGTAGGTGCAGAATATTCCGGAGTGTTGCTGGACAAGGCCCAGCCTTGTTCTCTTTACAGCATGGAAACCCGAGGGTCCGAGAGGCCTGAGGGGTCGGCTTCCATTTCTCCCTGGCGCCTTTGTTGTGCTGGGGATTGAACCTGGGGCCTGGTCCCAAGCAGGTGCCCACAGAGGGTGCGGGGAGGGTGCAGGCGGGTACGTGCTGAGGACTCTGGGAGCTGACAGAGAGCTCGCTGTCTGTCTGTCTGTCAGTCAGGGAGAAAAGACTTCATGCTGTCTTTGTCCCTTCCTGCCATTAAGACAAAATGAGCAAAAAAGCAGAGCTGTTTCCCACGGCACTAGAGGCTGCCAAGTCCACGAAGGAGGAGGCGACCGGCTGGGGCTGGAGCGAGGACTGCGCTCCGTTTCACGCTGCCCCTTCTGCCCTCTTTTAAAGGTGCTGAGGGCCGAGCCCCCCTCCACCTTCTGCTGCCTGGGAGTCCTGTTTCAGCGGAGTGTGGAGGGGACCGGCTCACGCTGCAGTGCATGCTGACCATGCACTGCCTGCCCCCCAGCACTGGGCTCCCGAGGGCTTGGGCGTCAGTCCTGCAGGATGGCTACCTTGATACCGGAGTGGTACAGGAGGCCAAGGCCACCCTGCCTGTGGGATATGCCCTCTGGCTGAGGTGCAGTGTGTAGGGCCAGCTAGAATGCTGACCCTTGTCCTGGCCTCCCTCCGCCCTCTCCTCACTTTGTCTTCCTGCTCTGCCTCTCCTGACCTTGGCTGCAGGATGGGAGGACACGCCTCCCTCTCCATCTCCGCCAGGCCCAGCCCCACCGCCCGCAGCCTGCCCTGCTTTCTACCCACACCCCTGGGATGCACCCCATTCCCCTCAAGGAGGGAAGATGGCCTCCACCGCCAGGGTCCAAGCTGATACTTCCAGAGTAGGCCTTTCATGTTTCTGACAACAAAGCTAGCTCTTTCTTCTGTTCCATCCCCTTCCAGACCCTGGTAAGCAGCCCAGAGACCTTCGGTACCTCATGAGTCACCCTGTCGGCAAGACTCTGGCCTCCCGGGGGGTGAGGCTAAGCCTGGGCTCCAGGAGCACCATGTGGTCCCAGACAGGTCCCTCACTCCCGGCCCGGCACAGCCCAAGGCCGGCTCTGGCACTCAGCGGGGAAATTTATGGTGCTACTGGAGCAGGCTGGGCCTGGCCCTGTGCGGTCCGGAACGGCCCTCAAGGCAGGGACAATAAATCCTGCCTATTATTTTTTATGAGCCTCCCACCCCATAAACAACTCCTTTTGCTGGTAAGCCAGCTTCACGCACTTCTGGCCTGGCCTCCAGCCGGCGCCAGCGGCATCCCACGGCTGACTTCCCCGTGTTAGCAGCCGAATTTCCTCCGGGTCACGGGCACGTCGCCTCCTCTGGCTCGGACAGAAGAGTAGAAACGTGGCTTTAGCTCTGAAGAAACAGCGGCCCCGACCCCTGAATCTCTTCCTGTCCCTGGAGCACAATGTAAAATGGTGCACAAATCAATCTTTCTTTACAGAATTGGCAGAGAGGATGCAAATGAGCCTTGGCGGGCTTGGAACCATGGCGGACTACTCCCTTGGGTGCCTTAGCGCCCGGCCCTAGGTCAGTAGGACTGTGCCCAAGCCTCACACATGTCACACACCCATGGGGCGGGCTCTGCTGGGCCCAGTTGGAATGGTGCCTAGACTTGGGCACACGGGCGCCATGGTATTCAGAGTCTAATCTGTGTGGTGTGGCTCTTACCTCATTTGGAGGCTGAAAGAGAAAAAAGAAAACAGGCCGAGAGGCAGAGATTTCTGTCTATAGAAAGTAGCAGAGGCGAGCTTCGAACCCAGGTCTGATTGCTTCCTAAGGGCACAGACCAGGAATGCACAGCAGGGTAACCAGGCAGGAGTGGGCCCCACCTTCCCATGCTACCCTTGGCCTGGGCAGCACTGCTGGCCTCGGGCTGAGTGAGTGCAGCCACCACTGCCCAGTCCTGCAGGGCCTCTCTTCCACTCAATCCTGGGCTGTGATAGTCCCCACCTGTCCCTCCGAGTGTCCCAGTCTTCCCTGTCCGAGCAAACTCTGTGTCTGAATCCCATTCGCACTGTGCCCTCTGGGACACCCTGTCTGTCCTGGCCAGTGCTCACTCCAGAACCTTCCACCTAGACAGCCCTTCTCTAGGCACCCCTCCTGATTTCCCCACTGGAGCCCTTCTGTCTCCTGCACCCCCACACCACCTCCCAGCACTGCCCCCCTGCCCCCATGTCTCCGCTCCAGGGCCTTCTTCCTCATGTAAGCGTCAGCTCTGGGGTGACCCCGCTCCTCCACCCCTTCTTGCCTCCAGGGTGCAGTGCGGGGGAGCAGGTGTCAGGAGATGTTGACTGGAAAGTTCTTCTCTAGGCAGGCGGAAGCTGGCCCATGTACCTGTTCCAGGGGAAGCGGAGGCCTGCCTGTGGCCGCCAGCACACTGGCTGGGCCCAGACAGCCGTCTGGGCCACCTCCTGGGGCTGGCTGTGGAGGCCTCGTCTGACCTGGCAGGACAGGAGGTGTCCACCGCTAGGCCAGGCGCCCGCCACAGCCCCATCCTCAGTCAAGGCTGGCCAGGCAGAGTCCCAGCCTCCAGTCCGGAGAACCGGGGGTCACCTCACACTACTCTCCCTGTTTTCTTGGGTTCCTTCTCAGCCCCAGCCCAGCTTCTGCTTGGCTCCGGCCCTTTCCTCACCATCTTTAGTCCTGCCGACTGTCCGTGGCCACGTTTGCAGTTCTAGCCCTGACCCTAGAGCAGCCGACTCCTGGGCAGAGCATGCCGCGTAGTGCTCTGCCACCTGCTCAAATCCAAGCACGCTCTCTTCCCAGCCCACACCTGCTCTTCAAGGCCGCATGCACGTGTCCACACTAGGGCCCTGCCCTCGACCACCCCTTCCTGTGCTGCACACACACACACACACACACACCCCTCCCCGCAGCCCTGCTCCCCCCCAGCTGCCTGCGGTACCCTCAGATGAACCTTGGTAGGTGCTGGTTCCCACGCCTTGAGCACTGCTCCTACTTTTACTCATCCTTCCACGTCCAGCTCCCTCTCACCGCCTGTGTCCAGCTAGCTGACCCTCGTGGGGCCTCCTCCTTTTGAATTGAACTCAGGTTTAGACTAGCTCCGGCCTCTGCTTTTGGATGACTCCTCAACACCAGAGCAAGGGGGGAGCCGCTGTGTGTCTCATGGAGCGCAGGGCCCTGTGAGAACCTGCTAAGCAGAGGGGAGGCTCCGCTCCTGCCGAAGCCGGGGGCAGCTTGCGACAGAGTGCTTCCGGGGCGTGGGGCTGCAAGGGGCACCCACTCTTCATTTCCCAGAGTCTGAGATTCAGCTAGAGTGGCCTGGACCTCCAGCCTGTGCCATGGCTAGCCAGTCTGCCAGGCTCTGTCTGCCCTCAGCCTCTCCCACCTGGCCTTCCTCGAGCTCTTGACCCTAGGATAGCAGGCAGCTTCCTCCACCTCCCCGCCTTCCCAGACTCCTGTCCCCAGCAAATGACAGCCACGTGCACACAGGGATCTACTTGGGAGAGAGAAAGGTCCTCCGTGTTTGGAAGGGCTCAGGAGACCACAGGTGTCTTGTGGCATGGGTGGCAAGCTGCGGCCGTGGCTCTGAGTGGCACAGCTCATGTTTTCTGTGACACTGGGGGATGATGGTGTGTGGGCACTGGGAACCCTCACGTCCGGAAAGAATCTCCTCCCAGACTCCAGGGCTGTCACCTGTCTGGAAGGAGATGCAGACTTGCTCCCAGGGCAGGGCAGAGCAGGACCCAGAGTCTGGGGAGCTGTCTAGGATGAGCTGACGGGACAGCCCGTCCCCCATGCCTTCGTTGAAGCTGGGCTTTCTGATAAACAGCACTGTTCTGTACATGGCTCCTACAGCACTTGGGACATACATATGGAAAGGGTCTGCTGTTTATCTCAAGTCCAGACCTAACTGGACACACTGGGCAGCTGTGGGCTAACTGGCTCCTGGGCAGGCAGGAAGTTCAGGAGGTGTGTCCACCGCCCTTGCCTTCTCTGGAGTGGCCTGGTCCTCAGAGGCTTGCACGCAATTGTGGTGACACCTAGTGACCAACCTGGGAAGCTTTGGTGGGGAGGGGAGATGAGGGGAGGGGAGCAGGGCATGGAGGCAGGTGGGACAGGCTTTAGGGACCACAGGCCTCCATCCCAGAGACCTTGGGGCTCCAGGCCTGGGACGCAGGCCAGCCTTTGTTAGATACCACCTGTGTGCCAGTGGCTGTCACTCACTCAGCCCTGTTTGTAATTCAGCCTCACGGCAGCAGGAGGCCAGAGAACAAGAACAACATTTTTGTCTGTCGTGGGGCTTGAACCCTGGGCCTGGGCGCTGTCCCTCAGCTCTTCAGCTCAAGGCAAGTGCTCTACCTCTTGAGCCACAGTGCCACTTCCGGTTTTCTGGTGGCTCTATTCCAGGCACACTGACGGCTCCCCAGGAAGCAGGTGGGTCCAGGAGACTAACCTGCTCACCTACAAGGGAAGGGGTGTGGGGACCTGGCTCTGCGCCAGGCCTGAGGCGTGGCACAGGCCTCGGGTTCTAGGGAGCCCCACTGCATCACCCCAATTGCAATGAGACAGAGTCAAAGCCCCGGAACCCTGGAGAAGCTGGTACTGGAGATGGGCTCGGCCACCCTGCCCTCTCCCCATGTCCAGCCCAGCCCCCGCAGCTGCCCCTGTGCGCGTCTCCCCTAGCAGGGCCTTTCTGGTATTTTCATCCATCCTTCTCTAAGCCCACATGAGCTGCGCATGCTTTTCCCGTCCCAGCTTGCATAGCCAGCAGGGTCTGAGCTGCCCAAGATAGAGCCTCACCCTGCTCCAGAGGCTCAAACCCAGGGCGCTGCTTCCAGACTCATTTTTGCTCAAGACGAGTGTTCTGCCACTTTGAGTCACAACTCCACTTCTGATTTCCTGGTGATTCATTGGACATAAGAGTCTCATGGACTTTCCTGCCCCAGCTGGCTTCGAGCTGTGATCCTCAGATCTCAGCCTCTTGAGTGAGTAGCTAAAGCTTGAGCCTTTTACCCAGCTTTCTAGTATTTCATTGAGGAGGAAAAGGAGGGGAAATTCTTCCTCCTGAGTTGGAGGTGGGAGGGGAAACAGAACACTTGTTCTCTGCTCATGTTCTGTTTTCCTGGCCCGCATCCCTTCCTGTCCCTTTCTGCATTTGAGGGACGTGGATTTGGAATGTGACATATCGGTGAAGTTGTCATAGCAACAGCCCTAAGGAGGCCCACCTGGCTGTCCTGCTGGCCACCGTGCGAGGGGGACTGGGCCCACTGGTGGGCAGAGGAAGCACAATTGTTTTGCTGTATGTGTGCCTGGGCCATCTCCAAAAATGAAGGGGGTCATTTGAGGAAACAGAAGTGAGCTACAGGGCCTGTCCCCAAGAGGAGATGGGGCCTGGGGCAGGGCTGTGGAGGGAGACAGTCTGGGGAGAGCGCAGGGCCCAGGCCAGGCCAGCCTGGCTGGCACCCGGGCTTGACCATGGCGCTCCTCCAGCGTGTGGTTAGTATAGATAGGAGTGCAGTCAGGCTGGGGCCCACACAGCACCATCCAGGGAAGAGGAAGGGGAAGAGGCTCTGACAGGAAGTCCAACCCAGCCACTGGCACCCAAGCCTGTCCTCCCACCTGCTTCCCTGGGGTCACGTGACATGACTGGTCAGTCTCTAGCCTGCAGCCCCCTGCCTCTCTAGAACACCCTCACAGGGCACCCCCACCCCTCTGTGCCTCCTCCTGCTGGGGTGAAGTCCCACCCTGCCCTGTGTTCTCCTTCCCCCACCCTGGGAAGAGGCTGTGTGTGTGTGGCTGTGCCATGCAGAGGCAGACTGGGGCCATCCGCTTGTACCCAGGTGGACGCAGGGCTCAGAAGTGACATGAGCTGCCCCAGTCACACAGCACCTGGCAGAGCTGGCGGTTACAGCGGCCAGTGCCAACTCCTGTGCTCAGCTCGGCCCTGAGGAGACGCTCAGGTCCAGTGTGCAGAATGTAAGTGGATTTGCAGCGATTGGATGGGATTAGATTCCACCGGGCAGGCTGCCCAGCCTGGCCGGCACCAGACTGGAGAGCGGGACTTGTCGGGGAACAACTGTGCCATCTCGACGCCCCTCTGGGAGGGAAGACAGGTGGGCTTTCTCGGCATTCGTGGCTCACCACACCCTCCCAAGTGAGGGAGACGTGGACTGTCTGAACAGGGAGCTGGGAGCTGGACATGAGGCTCACCACTGCTCACGCACGTTGAGACGGGGCTGGAGCCCTAGGACAGGTGGAACAGCTCCAGTCTGGAGCCCAGGCCACTCCAGGACAGAAGTGGTTGGTACCTAGCACCTCGCTCTCCTCACAGCTAAGGCAGCGGGCACCAGTGGGGCTTCCTCTGAGCCTGGGGGCAGAATGGGGCTGCCCGGGGGCAGGTTGCTAAGAGCAGGAAGCCAGCTTGTCCTTTCTAGAAGTGGGATTTCTGAGGTGGCTACAAGGGCCCCAGGACCCCCTGGAGGTCTGAACCCCAAGGCGGGTGAGATGCTCAGATGCTCTAGGGACTCTTGGAGTCTTTGAGTTGGTGGAGGGAGCAGCTCATCCACCATATGTGTGTAATACGTGATTTCTCAGAGCCTTCAACAAGTGTGTCATGAATTGTCCACACCAGATATCGCAGTACTACACAGGGCCAGGAGGCCATGGGGAGGCTTCCAAACTCCCTACCATACTCCTGAAAGTAACAGACAACACCGCTCTTAGGATTGGCTTTATTCCCTCTTTCCTTCCCTTCCCTCCCCTCCTTTCTGACTGTTTTCTCCACTGGTTCTTCTTTTCTTTCCCTCAGCTGCCGTTTGCTGAGCCCCCACCCTGTGCCTGGCCCTGTGCTGGGAACCTGCGATATAAAGCAGAGCCCAGGTCTCTCCTACACAATGAAGATAAAGCTCAGCTCTTGGCTCACAGGCCCGGGCCTACCCAGCCTGGCTGCCAGCAGGCATTCCTTCTTCTTGGTCTAGAAAATCATTTCTGGTTCAAAATAATATATACATATTTATATTTATGTTCACATATAATACTTTTTGTTGTTGTTGTTGTCGGTCGTGGGGCTTGAACTCTGGGCCTGGGCGCTGTCTCCCTCAGCTCAAGGCAAGCGCTCTACCTCTTGAACCACAATGCCACTTCCGGTTTTCAGGTGGTTCACTGAAGATAAGAGTCTCACAGACTTTCCTGCCTGGGCTGGCTTTGAACTGTGATCCTTAGATCTCAGCCTCCTAAGCAGCTAGGATGACAGGCGTGAGCCACCGGCTCCTGACTGTAATACATTTTTAATTGTTAAATTACTTTCTAGTACAACAGATGTCAGTAGCTGTAACTGAATACATCAGAGCTTGAAAATGATCAGAGACGCCCCATAGCTGGCCCTGCCCACCTCCAGCACCATCCCTGCCTTCTGTGCGAGACAGCTGGGAGGCAGATGCAGGGGCCAGGGGAGCCTGGATTAGAACTCATGAGCAGAGGACACAAGGGCTGAGAGAGCCTGAGTGAAGAGGCTGGGCCCAGGCCCTCAGCACCACCTTGGGTGGGAGGAGGGCGGGGAAGTGGGGGTCCTTCTCTCCCCATGGTGCTGAGAGGACAGGGCTAGGCACCTTCAGGACCAGCTGATGGCAGACCGGCTCTGGGCTCACCCTTCCCGGCTGCGCCACATGGCTGCTGAGTGTCACATAGACGTTGATGGTCTTGATTACCCCCAAATTATCCTTTGCCCACAAAAACCCCAGGTGACCTCTTGGCTCACAGTTGAAGTCTAGATGCTTAAAGGAAAGATCACTAGACAGCAAGTCCACAACAAGGGTGAAGATGGGGTGATTGCTAAACCTGGTGCTCTGTAGTCCAAGGCCCGGGGTCCCAGGGCTCCTCCGGAACAAGCTGATGGGTAATGCTGGTTAGCAGGGTTTCTCAGAAATGGTGAGGTGTGGGACTGGAAATGGAAACTCAATCTCCAGTCTTCAGTTTTCGCAAGGCTGAGCTACACAGAGCCTGCGGGCTCTAGCCAGCGGGGGAAGGAAGCACAGATCTGCTTACTGCATCGATCTGGGCCGGCCTGGGGACATTAAGGCAGCTCAGGAGATGCCAGGGGCTGGGCAGAACTGATGGAGCCTGAGACAGACCACGAGTTCATTTACAGGAAGCCAGAGAGGGCGTCCCAGGAAGGCGATGCTGGGGTGCGGGGGACCCCGTGAGGCCCCCCCCATGTTGTGCTCACCACCCACAGATTCCCTGCCCTCTCCGGGGCTGACCCGCCCTCTCCAGGGGTTCCAGAGCTGCTGTGGCAGACAGCGGCTCTTCCCTTTCATCTGCTTATGGCCTCTTGATGGACTCATGACCTACCACCTCTCACTTGACCCTTGACCTCATAAATTCTGGAAACTCCTCACAAATCACCAGGAAGATAAACATCAACTGGGTCACCGGAAGGAGGTCTGGGCCACTGGCTGGGCGGTGGAGGAGGGAAGCGCCCTGGAGCCCTGGTGATGGATGAAGACAGGGCCAGGTGACCCTGGCTGAGGGCAGCTCCACAGACCTGGGCGGTAACCCAGCCCCAGGCAGGCACCTGGCCTCTGCGGGCCCCTGTCATGTCTGGCGCAGCTCATGGCAGGGAGGGGGCGCAGACCGGTTCCCCAGTGGCCTGGATCTGCACGCAGGAGCACGTTGTGGGGGAAGGAGGGGGTATGCACCACCTGAGTGGTTTACCTTGGTGCTGGCTCACCAGCTAGCTAGCCCTTCACAGCCCAACGCGCTCTGACCTCCTCCTGTCTGTCTCTCTTCCCAGAGGGGATGAACTGCATGAACAAAGATCATGGCTGCGCCCACATCTGCCGTGAGACGCCCAAAGGTGGAGTGGCCTGCGACTGTAGGCCCGGCTTTGACCTTGCCCCAAACCAGAAGGACTGCACACGTAGGTAGATGGAGGTGCATGGGCCAGACACTCCCATGCGCCTCCCACCATTGCTGTGTGGATGGGGGGACCTGGGCCAGGCTGGGGGATGGGGGCTTGAGGCAGACACAGACCCCTGGTTCACCTGGAAGCCCTCAGTAATGGGAAAGAAGCAAAGGAGGGCAGTTCCATCCTGGGCGGTGGCTGGTCCTGTTTCCAGGATCAAGGATCAGAACCAGTGCCCCTCACACACACACTCAGGGGGCTGAGAACAGTGAGCCTCAGGAAACCCCTGGCCAGAGGAGCCATTTCAGACCCCACTGGAGGCCTCCCCGGGGCCTGATGCAACCCCAGCCTCCTAATATGGGGCAGGAGCTGAACCAGGAAATGGAGGACAGGCTGGACACCCCAAGCTCTGAACCTGGCGCACAGCTGCCTGGGGAGGCTGTGGCATGTGAAATCCTCACGGGGAGAAGGGACACACAGACCCACACGCTCCGGGGTGACGGCAGGCTTGCCCTGGGTCTGCCACGAACTGAGGGAGACACTTGCCATATGATGCAGAAAAAAAAATAGGACCAAGGAGCCTGGTCTGATGCTCCCTAGAGAAGCTCCTTGCCTGAGCTGAGGAGAGAGACAGGCTGCCTGCAGGGCAGACGTGCCCTCTGCTCCTCCCTCATCCTGTCGGGAGGGCGGGGCCCGGCTGGCCCGCCATCCCGACCCTGCCACGTGACCCTGCCACGGTCACCAGGTCTCTGCAGGGGGGGGGGGGGCTTGCCACACTTTCCCAACCCAGGCTTGTTTGAAAGTCTCCAGGCCTGGGCACCCACCCACACGGGCCTCACACTCTCTGCCTCCATTAACTCCTGCTCTAGCCCTCGGTGTGATCAATTTGTTCCCCAAGGTGGAGGGCCTTCCTTCTACCCTCCCCGTTTACTCCTGGCTCTTTTCCGTGGGCCAGCAAGAGCGAGCATAGGTGCATCACCAAAGCAAAACCAACAGGGCCAGACTGGGGCTCCGGCCTGGCTCTGCCTCCAGCCACCATCAGAGCAGAAGACCTAGCTCCTGCTCTGTCAGGCCTCCTGCAGGGTGACCTAGCTGTCCCCATGAGAAAACCCAGGGCAAGAGCACACACAGCAAGCAGGCCAGCAGGCCCTTCATTGGAAGCCAGGGTAAAGCCAGGAGTGGTGGTGCGTACCCGTCATCCTAGCGACTTGACAGGCTGAGATCAGAAGGATCTCATTTCGAAGCCAGCTGAACAAAAAGGGTGTAAGACTCCTTCATCTCAACCAGTAAAGCACTGAGTGTGGTGGCACACTCCTGTCATCCCAGCTATGGTGGGAGGCCCAAATGTGAGAACGTGGGGGAGAATCACAGCCAGGCTGGCCTAGGCAAAAAGTGAGACCCTATCACAAACATAACTGGAGCATGGATCAAGTGGTAGAGTGCCTGCCTATCGCAAGGCTCTGAATTCAAATACTACAGGTACTACAAAAAAAAGAAAAGGACACAAGAATGAAAGGAAGGGAAAGAATGAGTGCGAGGGGAAAGGAAAGGAAGGGAAAGAAGGGAGGGAGGGATGACACTGAGCCACTTGATCCTGAACTGGGCTCAGGAAAGAGGACAGACACCCCGACTGGGACAGGTACCACAAAGGGAACAGTTTTCCCAGCCGGGGGGGGGGGGGCGGGGTCAGGGATGAGACAGAGGCTGAGCAGCTAAGACCTTCCATCTTCAGGTCTAGGAACATTTGCTGGTTCAAGGATTCACAGGATTCACTCTGATTGCCAGGGTGCCGCATGCTCGATATGATTTCCAGGCCTGAGGAGTAGGTGACCGCACTGTGGCCCCATGGGCAGAGGCTGCCCAGCCCACCCAGCTCTGGCTCCTCCTGTGTGGTTTATGAAGGCAGCTTGGGGGCCTTCACCGAAGCCTGTGAGGTGACCTGAGGGATAGGAGCTGCTGGCTCTTGAGTTGAGCCCAGGCTGAGGCAGCCTGGGACAGACCAGGCAGAGAGCGGGCGGGCAAGGCTCTGCACCAGACTCCCCTAGCCCTTCAGAGCCAAGGAGCCACTCCAGAGGCAAGGCTAGAGCTCCATCCTTCCAGGTCTTTCCGGAGCTGGGGGTGTAAGCTGGAGGCTCAACCTCTGGGGGTCTGAGATGTTCACACTCCTGTGTGGAAGGGTCTGCCCTGGTCATGTCACGCTGTTTCTCCAGTGCCTCACACTGCTGCACCTGTGCCCACCCTGAAGGGGACGCCCAGGCCCAGAATAGCACGTGGTGCCCAGCTCAGGGTGGGCTCTCCCTGGGACACACACACACACACACACACACACACCTGTGCAGGCCTGTGGCTCCTGAACCCTTGGCTTCCCAAGATCTCTTCCTACCAGAGACAGAAACTGTCTCAGAGAGAAGCCAGATCAGAAGTACCCACACACACCCAGGGCTGAGAGAGAGAGGGTCACTCCTGCAGAGAAGGGACGGGCTCTGAGCTGGGGCAGCTGTTCTGGCTCCCGACTCATGTGGTAGGAGGGCCCTGAATTGGTGCTGGAAGCTGAGTCTTAAGGCTGCCCAGGAAAGCCCCCGGGACCCCAGAGACCCCTGTCCCTGACAGGCAACATCTTCCTCGGATCCACACTTTTGTGGAAACTGCATGTATCTGAGACCTAGGGGCCACCCACTCCAAGGCCAGGGGAGCCCATGGGGCTCTTGTGAAAGGCACAGCTCATGACACTTGTGCTGCAGGAGTCATTCTGGAACATTCAGAGCCCTTCCCAGGGAGTGGCCACCCACAGCTTCCCTCTGCCGTTCATCAGCCATGCCTGTGGGTCAGTCCAGTAGGATGTGATTCGTCCAAACCCCGGGAGTTGGGAATTTGGGGGCCCTCTGATCAGGGTTGGTCTGATGCTTTTGCATATTGGGTTGTCATGATCAGGAACAGGAGGAATACACACACAAGGCTTCCCAGGCAGCAGGCTTCCTCCCAGGTGGCAGATGTCAAAAAGCAGGGGTTCCCAAGGCCCCTCCCAGAGAGCTCCTGCATCTCCTGCTTCTCCTGTAGCCGTTTCTGTCACCCTGCGAAGTGATAATGTTGCTTCCTTTAAATACGTTTCCCACTGGGCACTGGCTAAAGCTCCACTTCCTTTTCAGCAGGCCTGGACTTCTGTCAGTATGGAACATCTGAGCTGGGTGGTTCTGGGCCAAAGGGCACCAGATCGTCTGGGCACGGGGCGACACCAAAGGCCTTTTGCAAGCAGCGCACTGCACATTAACTTGTCTGTCTGAACACCCTCAGCTCTGGGGAGAGGATCAGTCTTAAGATAGCCCGTCCCTGGGGCCCACGGAGGATGAACAGCCATAGACAGCCCTCCACGTGTCCTGAGACACAGGCGGAGGACAGAACTCTGCGGGAACTAAGTGTTCCCTTGGCCATGGTTGCCAGTCTCCCCCGTAACTTGTCCAGAACTCCATACCTGGTGTCTGCAGACATTTGCCTATTGAGACAGACAGTACTGTAGTGTCTTGCAAGGTGAGAAGGGCAAAACTGTTCCCCACCATCCAGGGGAGTCAGCTGCGTGAGGCTCTGTGGAAAGGCAGGCATCCCTGAGCCCATTCGCGGCCTCCAGGGACAAGGGATTCCATCAGACTCTGGGGGGATGGAGGGCAGGAAGTGTGTCTACTGATGAGAAGCCTCGGCAAGCCACTCGCTGGCTACCTCAGACCCCTGCCTTCCTCCTCCAGCCCCCAAAGAAACAACCGGTGCTGGCACACTAACCCTCTCCGTTGTTATTCTGTTTATACACACGCTGTGTGCTTTGGACCTAACTAGTAACCTGTAACTATGGGAACGGAGGCTGCCAGCACAGCTGTGAGGACACAGACACGGGCCCCGTGTGCGGCTGCCACCAGAAGTACGCCCTCCATGCCGACGGTCGGACGTGCATTGGTAAGTCGGTGCCGCTGTCTACCACCTTTCACCGTCCCCTTGGGTGCCCTGTGTCCCCATGTTCTAGAGGAAGCGGAAGGGAAACAGAAGCCACCCAGTGGTGATGGGCAGGTGGCTTTTGTGGAGAGTTCATCCTGGGTCCTGCGGCCCTTTGGGGCCATGTGTCCAGGAGCACCTGACTCAGACCTTCCTAGTGGGGTGTCTGTCTGGCATTCTCGTCCACGCAGGCTGCTGTGGTGGGGGGTGGGGTCCCTGTATCTCGGAGGGGCAGCAGCAGGGCCTGGAGCACAGGTATTTCTGTGTGACTATCCTTAACTGTGTGCGCTGCTCACTGCAGTCTGGAGTTCCAGAGCTTTCCTCTGTACAGGGAACAGGGGGTGCATCTCGTGCGGGGTGTGGGCGCTTTTGACTTGATTTCATGCCAGGCCCACCTGGCTCTCAAGGGACTCCACCCTGCCCCCTCCCTACCTCGCCGAGTCCCCGCTTGAGCCTCAGCCCCCTCCCTCTTCCGGGCCCATGCTCCCAAGGAGAAGTTGAATTTTTGCTTATTATTTCATGCCATCATCATTAGTAGTGGGGTTTTTTTTTTTTCCTCCAACTGAAAAATAACAGATTTTACTTTTTAACTGAGAAAAAGAGGACTTTCAGAGCTGGCCCCAGCGGCAGGCTGCTGCTTCCACGCTTGGCCACTTTGGACCACATGAGGTTGCTCTTTTCTGTAAAGGCCCCACTTCTTACTGTCAACTGGGGAGGTGACCAGAAGCGGGGCAGGGGGGGCGGCCAGGGGGGCTGAGCACGCAGAAGCCAGTGAGGCCCAGAGCCGCTGTGACACTCGTCCCCTGTGAGTGTCCCCGGCGTCTCAGAGCTGGGTGCGGAGCACGGAGGGGCCCCCGGGCCGTCCCCTCGGTCGGCAGAGCCTCCGTCCCGGACGCGGCGGTCTGCACTGGGTCTCCCTTCCTCGGTGTGGCCTCTTCTCAGACAGCCTTTTTTTTTTTTTTAATTTCATTTATATCTATTTCTCCTGCTTTTCTGGTGATGGTCCCTGATTGCCTGTCTTGTCTGATAACTGATGTACATCAACCATTTTCAGAGCCAAAAGCCAAAACCAAACCAACCAATCAGGAAAAAAAAAAAAGTAATTAAAAGCCAAACCAGGTCTGAGACCAGTGTCTCTATTGCAGCCTGATCCCATCTAGAACCTCCTGTCCTCCAGCCTGTCCCTCCACTGTCCTGCTTGGGTCCTCCTGGGTGACCCTGGCTCCCTCCTGTCTGATCTCTGGGGGATTGGCTGCTGCTGCTGGACCAGTGCACCGCTGGGCAGAAGCACCCCAGCCTGCGGCTAACACCTCTTGTCTGTGTCTTCTCACTCATTGTAGTAGTAGTATTTCATTTAATGTCTGCTGCATGTGACCGGCCCTGCTTAGATCTAACTTCCTGAACTTTCCCTCCTTTCCCATTAGAAGCCATTTTCCTGCCTTAGCTCCCCCCACTGTGGCTTCCACTCCCAGCCAGGATGAAAAATCTTTCATCTGTGCTCGCTCACTGTCATCGATCACCCCTCCTCCCCCCACCCCTGCCAGCAACAGTGTCTCCGCACAAGAAACTCCAGCCAGCCTTCCTGCGCCCCAGGGGAGACCTGGCACAGCGGCCCGCTGGGCTGCCAGACCCCCGCCCCCGGCTGGAGGGGCCCCCATCTCTTTCCCTGCACACTCCTAAAACGACTGACTCCTCTCTGGTCCTCTAGACAACAGGCAACCAGCGCTGCCCAATCCATCCCCTGGCCTCTCTCATCTGTCCGTCCGGTGGGATCCATTGTTCCGTCTGTGCGTGTGTCTGTGTTCCTCTGTGTGTTTAATTTTGCATGAGTGACACTCTCTTTTCACGCCCCTTTGTGCGGGGCCTCTGGTGTCCCGGGTTCCTCCATCACCTGACCCCAGCCCTGTCTCCTTGTGCTGTGCTTTGTCCTGTGCCTGCCTGCGCAGTGGGGTCTGTAGCCGCTTGTCTCCCTGTGGTGTGCTGTCTGCCTCTCCAGCCTCCACCTGAGGCCTCCCCTGTGTGTCCACGTGGGCCTGTGTCCCTCTGTGTGGGTGTCATGGCCACCCCTCCTTATCTGCACGCCGCCTCCCGCCCTTGCTGGCCTCCTCACCGCCCCGAGCGAGCGAGCGAGCGAGCAAGCGAGCAAGCAAGCAGGTACACCTACCTGGAGGTTCCTGGGACTAGCCCTTGGCCGGGACGCCCGACGTGCTGGCCTGGCATGCGTGTTAGCTGTGTGTGCGCCACGCCGAGAGGCTGACTGTCTTGGGCCGCGGGAAGTGGGCTCTCATTAACCACTGGCTCCATGTTTGTCCCTTACTTGTGTTCTAGACAAGGATGAGGCTGCAATTGAGCGCTCGCAGTTCAATGCCACGTCAGTAGCTGATGTGGACAAGCGGGTGAAACGGCGGCTCCTCATGGGTAACACTTTTCTTCCACTTCCTTTGTCCTCCTTGCCCGTGTGTGTGTGTGTGTGTGAGTGAATGCGCACACGTGTGTGCATAGGGGCTGCTAGTGTTTGCTGCGTGGGTGTGGAGTGGGGACTGTATGAATGCTCAGCCAAGTGTGGGTTGTGTGCGCGCAGGAGGTTCCACCACAGACAGGAGCTCACTTTTTCCTTGAAATTTGTACAGTCCATCGAACACGTTTGTTTCTTTGTGTGTTTGTAGCAGAGACCCCCAACACCCATGTCGAATGGGCTGAGCGTGTCAGGAGCCTCCTGCACCCACAGTAAACACCATGTGCGTGGTTAGGGCAGCCCTGGGAGCCACAACGCCACGCTGAGCCGCCGCAGGGTGTGGCCAAGCAGGCCGCAGGGTAGAAGCGGCTCCGAGCAGCTTGGTGCTTATTCTCACGGGAAAGGCCCCTAGATCTCAGGGCTTGGGGGGTGGGGGGGAAGGGCTGTGGCAGGCTGGGCTGCATATGGGCCAGTGGGAAGAGGAAGAGGGGACCGTGTCCACCCACGACAGTGTAACAGCGTGGCTGAGGACCTGCACCCCTCATTGCTTCCAGCCCTCCTCTGTCTGCTGCTGTCTGCCCCACAGTTCTGGGGCACTGACCTCAGGCAGTCACCGTCAGCTTGGTGACATTATAATGGCTTGCCAAAGTCACCCAGAGGCCCTGGCCCTTAGACTGTCCCCAGGGTGCAAGCCAGTGTCCTGAGGTCAGAGCTTAAAGGTCACGGAGAAGCCACTTAGCTCTGAAGCCCTGGTGTGGAGCCACCGCTCCAGTGTTCCCCGGTACTTGGCAGTTGTCTTGGCATGTGGTAAAGCAGGGTGCTGCGGGACTTGAGACCCCAACTGGCAGGCCGGCTCCCTCAACTCTGAGCATGGCAGTTACCAGGCTAGATCAGTAGATGCAGGGTCATGGGGTTACCTGTCCAGCCTGTCAAGGCTCATAACATGGAAGCCAGGCTCCACCCAGAAAAAAGCCAAGACTGCAGGGGGTCAGAATGGGGTCAGCCTTCCTGGTTCACACTGCCAGCATTGGCTCTGAGAGGAAGCACCAGCCTACTTCCTAGAGATTGGGAGGAGGGGGGCTGTGGGCAGTGTCTGGAGCCCTCCAGGTTACATCCTGGAATGGGAGGAGGGACCGGACGGGCAGAGGGCACAACCCAGCCACAGCTGAGACACAGGACCAGCTCCCCAGCACAGGGTTGAGATGAGGGCCCAGTGTGGGAGAAGACAGGGAGCCCAGGGGCTCCTCCTGTGCCAAGACGGCTTTGCAGGATCCTTCCAGCCCCGCCTCCCCCCCCAAACCATTTGTCAGTGGGGTTTTAGTTTCAGAGTGAAAGGGAAAGATGGAGAAAGAGGCCCACAGTCTTCTGGGAAGTGGGTGGGCGGGGCCTCTGTGACACCCACTGGGAAGTGGGTGGGCGGGGCCTCTGTGGTACCAGCTGGGAAGCGGGTGGGCGGGGCCTCTGTGTACCCGCTGGGAAGTAAGTGGGCGGGGCCTCTGTGTACCCGCTGGGAAGTAGGTGGGCGGGGCCTCTGTAGCACCCACTGGGAAGTGGGTGGGCGGGGCCTCTGTGGTACCCACTGGGAAGTGGGTGGGCGGGGCCTCTGTGGTACCCGCTGGGAAGTAGGTGGGCGGGGCCTCTGTGGAACCCGCTGGGAAGTAGGTGGGCGGGGCCTCTGTGGAACCCGCTGGGAAGTGGGTGGGTGGGGCCTCTGTGGCACCCACTGAAAAGTGGATGGGCGGGGCCTCTGGTACCCACTGGGAAGTGGGTGGGCGGGGCCTCTGTGTGCCCGCTGGGAAGTAGGTGGGTGGGGCCTCTGTGACACCCACTGGGAAGCGGGTGGGCGGGGCCTCTATGGTACCCGCTGGGAAGTGGGTGGGCGGGGCCTCTGTGGAACCCGCTGGGAAGTGGGTGGGCGGGGCCTCTGTGGTACCCACTGGGAAGTGGGTGGGCGGGGCCTCTGTGGTACCTGCTGGGAAGCGGGTGGGCGGGGCCTCTGTG
>NW_012267303.1:4445696-4488603 GCF_000151885.1 Dipodomys ordii
CGGGGCCTCTGTGGAACCCACTGGGAAGTAGGTGGGCGGGGCCTCTGTGGTACCTGCTGGGAAGCGGGTGGACGGGGCCTCTGTAGCACCCACTGGGAAGTAGGTGGGCGGGGCCTCTGTGGCACCCACTGGGAAGTAGGTGGGCGGGGCCTCTGTGGTACCTGCTGGGAAGTGGGTGGGCGGGGCCTCTGTGGCACCCACTGGGAAGTGGGTGGGCGGGGCCTCTGTGGCACCCACTGGGAAGTGGGTGGGGTACTTTCTGTGGTGACCACAGGTCAGGAGCCGGCATCTCCTGCAGGCTCAGGTGCAGCCTCTTTTCTGAGTGCCCAGGCCCTCAGGCCCACTTTGCCTGCCAAGAGGGCCAGAGGCAGAGCCAGGCTTCGCAGGCAATCCCCCACACACACACACCCCTTACCCCCACAGTGAGAGCCGGCGTTCTCCCAGCTGTTTGCCTCCGAACCCTTCTGGAGATTGTGCCCAGACTACAGAGGTCATATCCCGCAGCTATCCTATAAATCATTCATTAGCTATCTCATCTCTTGCCCTGGCCAAGAGCCAAGACGGAAGCTCAGGACCCCACATGCAGACGGCCTGCCTTCAAGCCTCTGCTTCCATGTAGAGAAGAGAACCTGTCTACAACAGGGTCTGGGGGTCAGGTGGCCCTGTCCACTTTGGTCCTCAGAAGCGCCAGCCACCACTACTCTCAATAGCCACCCTGTCCCGGCACACAGGTGAGCATGAACAAATAACAGAGATTCACATGAGAACCAGAATCCTGACAGCTAAGATGAAAGGGATATGTGCTGTTCTCTGAAACTTCCCCTGGGAGATGGCAGTGCCCAGCTAAGGGTGCAGAACTGTCCCCACAGGCCAGAGACCCCCTCCAGCAGGACCGATGACATGCAGAGCCAGGCCTGGCCTCCTGGTGCCCCAAACCTGTCCCACAGAGGCCCTGGGCTGGGTGTAAATCGGCTCCCTGTGGCTGCCATCCCACCACCTCCATCAGCCAGGGGCTGAGGCTCGTGCCTGGGGCAGCATTGGCCTCGTGCCTGCTCTTTACATCTTCTAGAGGCCACTTTGCCACTTGGCTCCTCTTCAGACCACCCCCCTGTGTCCTCTCCCTCCTCCCTTCTCTCCTGCCTCTCCCTCTTCTCTTAGGGCCATCCATCTCTTGGGTCCATACAGTTAATCCAAAGTGATCTTTAGCCCGAGGCCCTCCACTGAATTATATCTACCATGTCCTCTGTGCTATGTAGGTTCTGGGGATTGCAGAGCCATTATTCAGCTAAGACAGCTGGCTCGTCTTGGGCCAGCAGGACCCTCTCTTAAGGTAGCGCCCCTGGACCCTCTTCACTTGCTCAGCCCAGTCCCACAGGTCTCCCAGCCCACAGTAGAGGCTCCAAAGCCAGCCCTGAATACATTGCTAGGTGGGTTGAAGTGGGCTCCCCTGACCCTTTGGGTGGTCCCCTCAACCCTTCCTCAGCTGCTCAGCCGAGCTCTCCCTCCTCACCAGTGCCTCTCTATCCCTCTACCGTTGGCCCAGAGTTTTACAGTGCTCCAGGCAGTACCCAGAGCCATCCCTGCTTCACACGTGTGAAACCCCAAGCCCTTGGCAGAGGCCACAGAGTCCGTGAGCAGAGGCCAAGCCAAGGGCAGGGCCCTCTGTGATGAGCAGAGCTGGCCCGAGGGCCGTGGCTCCACAGGCTCAGCAGCTGTGACAGCTCTCATTTATCCTCCTGAAGGCACCAAATAGCAGACCCCAGAGTCACGGAGCTCTGGCCTAGCCAGCACCAGCCAGTGCCAGTGGTTGACATAGGTGGGCTCTAGGGCACCGACACAGGAAGGGGAGGCAGTGAGGAGTTTGGTTTCAGACAAACAGACAGGAGAAGGGCGGTGCCCAGATCTGCCCCAAACATCTGGCCACCTCTGCGCTGCTTTCACCCCCAGGGCCTATGGCATGTGAGGAAAGATGCAAGAAGCAGCTGCGCAGCTGTCCTGGGGGCCAAGTTCCGCTGGGAGGAACGGCCTCAGGCTCCCCGGCTATCAGGCGGCCCAAGGGGGCACAACGTGCCCTGACCCCCACCAGACTCACAGGAGGTAGAGGTGAAGGAGGTGCCAGGCAGGCAAGATGGTGCATGTAGGGTCTGCTTCGTCCTGAGAGGCCGGGGTGAGGACTGCAGAGCCGGGAGCCAGGGGAAAGGAGTGTGGCTTGTACGTTGTCCCCAGGCTCGTGCAATGGCCCAGTCACCCCTTTCCCGGCCCACATAGCCACTCACCCCTGGACGCCCCTCCACCTGTCCCGGGTTTCCTGCCTCAGTGCCACGTGACCGTCACTCTCCCAGTGCTACCTTGGTGGCTCTGCCTGGGAAACGCTTTTATCCACAGGCCCCGGCCCAGAGCAGGAGTGAGAGGAGCTCAGCACGTGAATGCTGGCTTCCTGGAAGAGGTGCCAGGGTGCCTGGAAGAGGCATTGAGAAGGGTTCCGGGGTAGCATGGGGGCCTTTCTTAGAGTCAGGGATGCCCAGCACAGGATCCCTCCCCCCAGGTGTGGCCTCACTGCCCGCAGGGGTTAAGAGAGAAGCATCAGATAGTCAGCTAAATCCCACCAGTGGCTGGCCAGTGAGTGGGGCCTGAGCCCTTCCCTCCATTCAGAAGTTCAGCGTCTTCTCCCTACCCACTCACCGGAACTGATGAAGGAGGCAGGTCACGGTGCTGCAGCTGGGGTGCAGGGTAGACTGTGGGTGCAAGCATGGTGCTAGCAGGACCAGAGGCAGGGCCCTGGCAGCCTACAGCGAGGTGGCTGAGAGAGGAGACCCCACAGACGCTACCCCGGCCTCTCCCTCCTTCTGCACCCATCCCAGTGTGAAGTGGGCCGCAGCACTCACCCAGCACCCAGCCCCTGTCTCACTTCCCATGTGGTGGTGATGAAATGGCAGCTGGAGACACATTTCTTAGACACAACCCTCAGTGTGCGCCGGCCCTGCGTGCTGTCAGTACCAAAGCCCTTTCCAACCCCATCCCCAATGCAGGCAGTAACTGAGTCCCAGACCAGCTCTGCCAGCATGCAGGTGGGCCCTGTGACCACTAGCCAACAATGGAAAGTGCTGGAAGAGCAACGCAGCCTTGCTTTTCTCAATCTGAGGAACCCAGCTGCCTCCTTCCTAAGAGGCCTGGCCTGCCCCTGCCACCCCCAGCCCACCCTTCTTCCAGCTGGGCTCGCCCTGGGGGGGAGGGAAGCAACAGGATTAACCAGCCCTGTCCAGAGGCTGGCCAGGTGATTGGTCATCCTGACCAATGGAGGCCCCGCCACTGTGGTGAGGGGCATGGGTGGGCCACTGCTGAAGTCCTCTGGGAAATAGACTCCTCAGGCACTGCACACTGCCTCCTCCACCCCACAGGTCTGCCGTTTACTAAGCCAAGTCCCCAGGTAGCCATCCGGAGTCTGAGACGAAGCCTTCCCTCTGTTGAGCAGTCTTAGGCAGCCTCCCGCCAGGGCAGGCAGACTTGGTCCTGTCCCCCTGTGTGCCACGTGGCTCGGGCACACTCGGGGCACGTTAGCTGCTGTTGAAGGAGTTCGAGGGAAGGATCTGACTGCCCCGCCCCTAGGTTACACCGATCAGCGGGCCTGTGTAGCTGAATGCTGGGAGCATGGGCCCAGCTGTTCCCCAGCTGTGTGACCTTGTCCAGTCCCTTCTAGAGAACAGGTGTGCTGATCGCATTCCACTGTCCTCCCAAGAGCCAGTGAGAGAGGCTGTGTGTGAGCCCCCTGGGCCTGCCCTGACCCCCCTCTGTCTCATAGCCCCAGCAAAGCCAAGCATCGGAGGTCAGGAGCAGCCTCACTGCCCTGGGCCTGTCACCTGTGTTCATGTAAACCTTCTGCGTCCTTGAGAACAGAGCTGGCGTTCAAAGTCTCACAAACCCTCACACCTCGTGAGGAGCCTGCCCCAGTTTGGCCTCTATAGCTCTCTGCTCCTGACGCCTCTCCCCCAGGGCCCCGAAGACCCTGCAGGCTGCAGGACCTTGTCCTTCAGATCCATGTGGCTTCTGCCTTCCTGTCACCCCTCCCACGGGCGCCCGAGGCTCTTCCTTGGCACGCACTGAGCCCTGAGGCCCTGGGGACCTGGAAAACAGTTCCACCAAGGGGAATCGCTCCTCAAGGCCAAGGCCTCACAGGATGGAGGCTGTGCCGTCGGGCCAGAATTGGCAAAGAGTGCCCTCACAGGGCTCTCAGCTACCTGGGCTAGGAAGACAGGCCTAGACACCAGGGCACTGCACAGTCCCAGGTGGGCCATGAGCCCTGAATCCAGGTCGGTCAGCCTCAACCCTGAGCAGAGCTTGCTCCTCCAGGACCTCTTTTCCCGCCGGCCCCCTGAGGATCTTCCACCTCACCAGGGCCGCAGTCCTGGCCTCCGCAGCCTCCCTGCCTCAGCTGCCCTGGGCTCATCCCCTACATTGTCCCAGCATGTTCCCCAGCTCCACTCTGAGGCATGCCCAGTCTTGGGGGGGCCAGTCCTCCCCCGCCATGCAGAAAGTGCTCAGGACACATCTACCCAGTTGGAGGCAGAGCAGGGCCTTCTGGATATCGGTGAAGAGGCTGGCCACCGTAGTGCCCAGCACGGTACCAGTGCCAGCCTGCCACAGGTGACAGCCATGAGGCAGACAGGACTGCGAACTTAAAAGCCAGGCCAGAGAGAGTGACCTGCCCCAAAGTCAGGCAAGGGTCCACAGTCCACTGAGGGGAGAGGTGGTGAGCACCCAGCGCTCCCAGCAGAGGGGAAAATGTCCAGGCTTCTGATGGCTGCCCTGGGACGGGTGAGGGCGGAGTCAATGGTGAGCCCTGTGGCTGGGACCATCCAGCTGCTTCAGCTACTTTTAGAGGCAAGAAAGCAGGTGCACCGCCCTGGCTGAGGCCAGCGTGATGCCCCCTGCCAGGGCCTTGGGCTGCTTCTCCATCAGGGTCAGGCCTTCCAGGGAGAGACAGGGAAGACGTAGGGATCAGAGCCTCTGGAAGAGCTGTAGGCACAGCACAGGTCAGAACCCAAAGCCTGGAGGGAGCAAAGCCCAGCACACTGGCCCTCAGCCCCTTGTGGGCCCTGGAAGAGCTCTCTGCTCCTGCAGCACTGCCACTCTCGGCCAGCTGAGCCCTCGCCCTACAGCTCACCCTGGGATCCTGCCCTTCGCTCACCAGGCCTGACTCAGGGACATGGTGCCCTTGCTCTCTGCCACTTCTCACTAAGACCAGTCGTTGAATTGCTGGCTTCGTTGTGCTGGGGCTGTGCTGAATTCTAGACACGAGAGCCATCCTCCCCCAACCCTGCCCCGCGAGCAGAGGGTGGGTGAGGGGACCACCTTGTGGATAGACAGTGCCCTCCCAGGAGTCAGCTGCCCTGGGCAGGCTCGGGAAAGCATGGACAGGGCTAGGCCAGCGGTGGGAGTGGGAGTGGGGGGATGGCAGCCATGCAGAGGTCAGCCACTGGAACCCTGCTTTGAGAAAGGTGGGCCTGTACTCCTGTAGAAAGGCCAGATCTCTCCCCAGACTCCAAGTCAGCTCCATGGCTTCTCTTGTGGCCACAGCAGGGCGACATAAACCCCTCTGCTGCCCACTAGATTGTGGTTGCCCTCTGCCCAGCACCGAGGTACTCCAAAAAGGATGAAGCCGGGTACCAGTGGCTCACGCCTGTAATCCTAGCTATTCAGGAGGCTGAGATCTGAGGATCACAGTTTGAAGCCAGCCTGGGCAGGGAAAGTCTGTGAGATGCTTATCTCTACTTAATCATCAAAAAAGTCAGAAATGGAGCTTTGGCTCAAGTGGTAGAGCTTTAGCTTTGAGCAAAAAAAAAAAATCTCAGAGACAGTGTCCAGGCCCAGTGTTTAAGCCCTAGGACTAGCACACACACCCCACAGTGAAGTCTAGGTGAGGAAACTCTTTGCAGAAGTGGTACCTGGGTGAGCCTGTATCTACACAGAGCAGCTTACAGAGCATCCATGCCTGTGCTGGTGTGTCTGGGCCCCGCAAGAGATAGGTGGTAAACACTCATCATTGTCAGGAAGCAGAGTCACGTCACAGGGACTTGCCCATCAGAGGTCATCACTCATACCTGATCCACCACACGGTGGTCAACACTGCCCTGTCCTTTGCCCCTGCATCCTCTGGCTGGGCAAGAGGGCCTGGTGGGACATCTCCCCTCCCTGTAGGGCTCCTCCATGAGAAGCACCACTTCCTCTCTCCCCCCCCTCAGGAAAGTCAGGGCCCGGCCTTCTAACTTGTCTAGGATCTCCCCTTCACCCTTTAGAGCCCAGCCGCCCCTGGGCTGCCTTCCTGCCCCTGGCCAGCAGGGCAGGCAGCGAGGCCACAGGCAGGGCACAGATCAGGCCTGTCTGCACTGGTTCCCCCTCTGATTCTTGCTGCGTGCCTACTGCGTGCTGGCTGCCTGTCATGGGGCTGCTGGCTGAGGTCACCAGAGCTGGGCCTCTGCCGCAGGAGCCCCGGTTCCTGATGCGTTTCTGGGAAGAAGCCGGGTAGCTCTACCTAGAGATGGGACGGAGCGAGCTCTTGGAGAAGGCACTCTGAAGTTGAGCTTTGCCCTGCCCCCTTTTAAGACCCAGCACTCAGGTTCAGATGGCTTGAGCCAAGCTCGGCTGGCCCAGCCTGCAGAACCCCAAGAAGGAATGTGGAGGGTGGATGGAATCCAGAAGGCCTCCCGGGTAAGGAGCAAGAAGGCCCCGGGGTCTGGGAGACACGGGGCTCTGTAGGATGCTTGCAGTCAGGTGATCCAAAGTTAAGCAAGGTCTGGGGCCCCTTTTCTGCATTTCTCTAAGGCAAAGGAGGCTTCTGGTTTGAGAAGACAGAAAGGCAAGACTGCCTTTGCAGCCTGCTTTGAGAGATGGCCTGGGTAGGACCCTAGGCTGTTAACAGCAGAAGCATCTCCTTTGGTAGCACCCAGGACCTTCTGCTAGGAAATTTCCAAGGCCAAGGGGCCTGTCCTGCCTGGCCAGCCTGTTCTGTGAGTGTAGACCTTGGCTCCATATGTTGGATGACGGTGTACATCTGTGAACCTCAGAGCCCCCACCCCGTGCCCTGTGACCTGCCCAGGGTCCTAGGGAGGCAGGAGTTTAGGACAGACTGAGTGCATGCTCCCTCCCCTGGCCCAGAATCCCTTAGGGGAATTCTGTTACCCAGAATGAGACAGTGGGCTAGAGGGCGGACCACTGAGAGTCGTGACATCGAGGAGAGTAGTGGCTTGGGCCAGAACAGCGGCTAGAAGAACCGGGTCTGGAGTGAGGGCAGGAGCATCTGGGGAGGAGGGGGGCAAGGCGGCATCGTGGAGGAGGAGTCCCAGAGCAGGGAGGGGGGAAGGATCTGGGGGAGGCTATTAGGCAGGCCCCTGCCCTCAGCAAGCTGTGGATCGGTCAGCCAGAGCAGAGCCTGGCAGTACTGGACACTGAGGCATAAGAAGTAGAGACCACTGTGGTGCTCGCCACAGGGGGGAGGGGGGTAGCACCAGGACCCTGGGGTGCTCACAGCTGCAGTGTGTGTACCGGCCTTGGGTTGGGGCAGCAGGGGGCACAGTGAGCAGTGGCCGTCCATGCTGCAGCCCAGTCCTGCTAGCTTCTTCCCCGTGGGCAGGAGGGGTCAGCCGACCCCTGCAGCCCCCCGACTCTGGAGGGCCAGAATCCATGGCTCATAGAAGAGGAACACGTACAAACTGTTTGATTCACCCCCCCCACCAGAGACACAGCCCCTAATGCCTGTACTCCAGTCCACCACCATGGCCGCGCCCCAGCCCCTGCTCTCCGCCCCCCGTCCCCCTGGCCGTCCCCATTTCCCTCCTGCTCTGAGCCTTAATTTACCCCATCAGGAAGACACACTGCCCCTCCAGAACAGGGCTGCTCACGCAGAAGTCCCACAGGCACTTGGGCTGGGAGGCAGGACCCCCTCTATTTGAACCCCAGGACCGGAAACACTTGTTCCACGCAGGGGGTTCCTGTGGTCTCTGCCCCGGTCCCAGGAAGGAAGGCCGATGGCCTCGAGCCCCGCATGGGGCCCCTCTTCTGTCTTGGTGCATGATGGGAGGGGACAGGCAGCAGCCCGTCAGAACTGGTCTGTGCTGGTGTAGGACCCGTGTGCCCCACGGGGAGGAGACACTGGGCCTTGTCCCTGTGTCTGAACTTCAGGAAGGGTCCTGTGGAGGAGACCACAAGCTACAGCCCAGCACCCTGCAGGGGCGGGAGGGGGCGGCAGAGGCCTGTGCCCATCCCCAACTGGAGGCCGCAGCCATGAGGGACAGGCCGGGAAGGGTGTCAGGAAAGGGGCCCAGCCTTTCAGAGAAGGAAGAGTGACACGGTGTGCGGGCATGTGCACAGGGAGGGGTTCCCCCTCCCCCCACCCCCTCCAAAGAGGAGCACTGTGACGGGGTCCAGCGAGCCCTGGGGACCGCTGGCCCCAAGGCTGTCCTGATCCCTCGCTTCCAAACTCCTCGTGGGGAGGACCCGTTGGCAGCTTAGAGAGCTGAGCACCGGTCCTGGGGAGAGAAAGGGGGGCCAAGCTCCCTGAGAAGCAAAGTGGAGGCCAGTAGGGTAACTTGGGCTGTGAAAGGTAGGCGCCTGGCTTCTACTTCCTAGCAGCGAAGAGAAGAGGGAAGCCCACTGGGGCACCTTTTCCACAAGTTGCAAGCCCGCCAGATGCTCAGGAAGAAACCCAGGTGCAAGGATCAGAGTCCAGAAGAATGCACCCTGCCCCGGGTACCCCCACCCTGGGCCAGCCCATCTGCGGCCTGCCAAGGATCTCCCTCACCACACCGCGGCCCGGGGGACCCCAGCTACACCCTCAGCCTCTCCGGCCCCTTTGAATTTTGCAGAAGGGGGGAAAAAAAGCACTAGACAGGCGTCAAGTGGATAAAAACCAGACGCCTCTGGCAGACGGTTCAGTGAGAACAGATGTGGGGCAGGGAGCCTTGCGGCGGTGATGAACGGCGTGCGTGCGGCCCTGGGGACCCCAGCTCCGTGGCGCAGCGCCACACACCGTTCCACCCGGCTTGGACTTGGAGACTGACTGCAGCCAGGGCAAAAGTTTAGGAACTTGGCTTGCGCAATTCAATAGCAGCCAGCCCAGTCTCAACCCCCTCGTCCGTCCCGTCTCCCCAGGCAGAGTCCTTTCGGTGTGGAGTGAACTTCTCCTGGCATCAGGGCCTCCACGGTCACCCCGTGGGGGCCTGAGCCTCAGACCGGCGCCCTCAGGGCCCACAGCTGGGTACTGGCCAGAGCTTGAGCCCAGCTCTCCTGCCTCCTAGGAGGTGTCCCCCCACGGTGAATAGGGAAGATGACAGCTTTGGCCCCAGGAGACTGAGCATCTGTCTCTCCCCCTCCTCCTCCCCCCCAGAGACATGCGCGGTGAACAACGGAGGCTGCGACCGGACCTGCAAGGACACGGCCACTGGGGTGCGTTGCAGCTGCCCAGTCGGATTCACGCTGCAGCCGGATGGGAAAACGTGCAAAGGTCAGCACGGGGCATGCTCCCCCAGCACCCCACCCCTGTGCCCGGAAGCCCTTCACGTGGCTGATGGGACCCCCATCAGGGCTCCAGAGAACAGCTGTCCGAGGAGCACGTTCCTGTATCAACGTGTTCAGCTGTGCTGTGGAGCAGTCAGACTCAGGCAGAACTTCCCAGCCTTTGGCTCCCCGGGACGTGGGGGGAGCGGGGGATTTACTGTGGTGGGAAGAGCCTCCGCAGGGATGTGTGGGACACGGGCACGCTGTGTGTGCCATCGTCACAAATCTGTGAGGAGCCCGTAACAGAAGAGCAGCCAGTGCAGGGAGCGAGGGAAAGCTAGAAGGGAAGGCACAGCCCCGCCCCAACATTGGTCCCCGGACCCATCCCACGGACTTGGCTCTAGGATAGCGTGACCCCAGGAATGGCAAGAGGGGACCCCCAGAAAGCAGAGAGTCAGGCCTGAACACTGAGCCCCCTGCACTCGAGTGGGAACACAGCTGCCCAGCACTGAGGGGGACGGGAAGGGGGGGAATGCCTAAACAAGGCCAGGATGGGCTGTGTTGAACATAGACATGGGCTGACTCCGTCCTCGCCAGCCACTGGAAAAGCAGTGCGCTGGCGGAAGGAACAGCCCTTCTGCATGTTTATTTGAAAACGAAGCCCTTCTGTAGCCACTGCAGCCTGGATTGGCCTGGTCAGGGCCTGGGTGTGTCCCGGCAGACATGAGGACAAATAGCCCCTGAGCGCCGACCCTGGACTCCGCGCCCCGAGCGGAGGAGGACAGAGGTCCGCACAGGTGTGGTGACGTCACAGGGGGCTGACCTCTCGCCGCAGGCCTCCCGGCTGGCACAGAGGCAGTCGGGGCCTTGCCTTCCCACCCACCCTGCAGGTGCAGGGTGATCCGGGTCAGGAAGGCAGCACAAGGGTCCATTCCTGAGGTGACACCAGCACAGCCAGGAATGGGGAGCCGGAAGCCAGCAGCTCACCGCCAGCTGCCAAGCCAACCGGGCTGAAGAGGCCTGGCAGAGTGTGACCCAGAAGGAACCAGCTCCTACTGCTGCCCCACGCCACTCCTGGGTGGCCTGAGGGGCACTTATGCCCCCCCTATTTCTGGCAGAGGGGAGGGGTGCAGGAGATTAAGCAAAGGCTCTCTGCCCCACGTCCCTGACTCCATTTCCCAAAGCCCTGGAGCCAGGCTGCCCCTGCCTGGCCCTTTGGCTGCACACGCTCTGTGGACACAAAGCCCAGGGTGGCCACCGTCGGTCCTTGGGGCTCTGGCTTCTTCCTGACTTCAGAGCATAGCTCTTCAACTAACAGGTTCCCAGCTCCCGCCGTGTGTAATGTTTGGGAGCGGATGAACACAGCAGGTTCCCAGCTCCCGCCGTGTGTAATGTTTGGGAGCGGATGAACACAGCAGGCCCCCGCCCACTTGCCCTCAGATCAGGAGACAGATGTTTGTCAGGTCTGCACTAGATGTAGGGCAGGAGCAGGCAGCCCGGGCTGCAGGAGGGAAGATGAGGGGCAGCGGGCACCTCCAGCAATGGCTGCCAGCCAGGCCTCCATCAGCGTGGGCAGGGTAGGCTCAGGTCCAGGGAGTCACCACCTGACCTGCCACCTCCGGGCAGGACCTAAGAGCGGCAAGGCAGCCATCATGAGGCTCGAGAAAACCCCGCACAGGTGACCTCGGAGGGGGGCAGAGCAGAGGGTTGGGATTTCTGCGCAGGTCACGCCGAAGGATTCAGCCTCCTCTGAATCGCTGATAGAAGCGTCACAACACCCTCCAGTCAGGGATCCAGGGATGGAAAAGTCTGGAGCCCAGGGCAAACAGGGCTCCAAGACTTGGCCAGGGTGAGCCCAAAAGTGGACCCATGGCACCCATCCTGGGGTTTGGGCCTTACCAGTCCACGTGCACACCCAGATCTTGGTGAGGGCCCAGGGAAGACAGCAGTGGAGTGAGTTCAAAGATCTGATGTTTTCTGGAAGCCAAGAGCCTCTGTGAAGCAAGATGGATGTGGGGAAGGGCGTTCACAGAGGGCTTGGAAAAGCCAAGGAGGGAAGTCAAGGGCCCGCAGGTGGAGCAGGGGTGGAGAATGGGGCGCAGGTGGAGCAGGGTGTGGAGAATGGGGCGCAGGTGGAGCAGGGGTGGAGAATGGGGTGCTTTACCTCAACATGGTGACTGTGCGTCTGAAGGGTTTGAGCATTCTCTAGCTTTGTTTGAAGAGTGTGGGCTGAGCCTGGCACCCGTGGCTCACGCCTGTCATCCTAGCTATTCAGGAGGCTGAGATCTGAGGATCACGGTTCAAAGCCAGCCTGGGCAGGAAAGTCCGTGAGACTCCTATCTCCAATAAACCACCAGAAAACCAGAAGTGGTGCTGTGGCTCAAGTGGTAGCACGCTCACCTTCAGCTGAAGAGCTGAGGGACTTCAAGCCCCACGGCTGACAAAAAGAAAAGTGTGGGTATGGGGAGAATGGGTCCCCTCAGTGCCCGCTCATTGTTGGGCTGAGCTATTTCTAAGAAGGGAAGCCTCCCGGGGTCTTCCTCTGTACAGCACCCTCTCCTCCCAACCCCTCCCAGAACAATCCGGGAGGACCCTTGCCCCTGCCTACCCTCCCACCTCCTCTCTGCTGCCTGCGCCAGGCCAGCGACCTGCCAGGCCTTCTATCTGAGTGGAAGCCAAGGTGCGCTCACCTGCCCTCCCTCTGCCCCCTGCACGCAGGGACCCCACACATGGCCAGCCCGAAGGGAGCGAAGATGTTTCCCTGTGCCCTTGTGCCTCTCACCCCACCCTGCACCCCTACGTAGTCACAACCCCACCCAGCTGGGGTAGTGCACAGGGATCCACTTTCCTTGGCCCTGAAGTCCTTCCTGCTCTCTGGGATGACAGGATCACCTTCTCATTTGCCCTTTTTTTTGGGGGGGGGAGGATTGGTCATGGGGCTTGATCTCTGGACCTGGGCGCTGTCCCTCAGATCTTCAGCTCAAGGGTAGTGCTATACCACTGGAGCCACAGCCCCACTTCTGGCTTTTTTCTTTTTGCTTATGTGGTGCTGAGGAATCGAACCCAGGGCCTCGTGCATGCGAGGCAAGGGCTCTACCACTGAGCCACCTTTCCAGCCCCTGTCTCTCAGATCTTCAGCTCAAAGCTAGCACTCTACCAGTTGAGCCATAGTGCCACTTCTGGTTTTCTGATGGTTCATTGGAGATAAGAGTCTCATGGACTTTCCTGCCTGGGCTGGCTTTGAACCACGATCCTCAGATCTCAGCCTGCTGAATAGCTAGGGTGACAGGCAGTGTTGTAACTTCAGGCTGGTGTCCAGGCCAGCCTATTTGGTTTAGGGAAAAACAATGAGCAGCACGGCGAAAGGCGTGGCCAAGGTCTGGGCAAGCGTAGCACCCAGGCCCTGTCTACCAGGAGGCTCACCCTCCTCATGGGCGGTCAGGGTGTGGGGGCACTTAGCTGGCACCCATTCTCCGGTGGACTTGGCAGGTCCTGGCTCTGGGCCTGGCAGGGATGTGGCCAGTGCCAGCAGGGAGTCTCCATCTTCCTCACCGGCACAAGCTTTTCTCTCCTCCCTGAAGGTCACCCCTTTCCCTGATACTGTCCATGGAGTGGAGAGCAGGCGCAAGGGGAGTTGGAGTGGTTTGGCTGGATCTCCTAATCAGGCACTGGAGACAGAGCTCCTGATGGCATGGAGAGCCCAGCCAGCCAGCCGAGGGCCCCGAGTCTAGGGGGGAGGGGGGGAGCTCAGGGAGGGCACACGGGATTCAGGCAGCATTCTGGGGGGGAGGGCAGTGTCTGGGAGCCAGCGACTAGGCCTCTGATAACACACTCAATGATTGCTGATGGACAGGGCAGCTCAAGCAAGCCGGCAGGCATGGGGGGGGAGGGGCACAGCGTAGAGTTGCGGGCAACTTCCTGCCCCGCGGAGGGAACCTCTTGAACCCATAACGTACTTTCCAAGCCTGGAAAGTAGTCCAGGGGGCAGTGAGAGCCGCTTCTCCCCCGGGTGCTGAGGACCACTGACCTGTGCTGGCCTGCGCGTGCCCATCCGACCCTGAGACGTGACATGGGGCGATCACATGCTCGGGGGCAGGGTGCTGCGCTGTCCCGTCTCAGGGCAGGGGGGGAGCCTGTTCTTCACCAGGCAGCCGTGGTATCAGTCCCCACCCCTTCCCCGCAGACATCAACGAGTGCCTGGTGAACAATGGCGGCTGTGACCACTTCTGCCGAAACACCGTGGGCAGCTTTGAGTGCGGCTGCCGCAAGGGCCACAAGCTGCTGACTGACGAGCGGACGTGCCAGGGTGAGCGCCCACCGGGCCCTGGACTCCTGAGGGGGATGCCCGTGGGGGGGGTAGGGGGGAGAGGGGCGCTGAGGGGTGCCACTCCCCAGGCCCTGCCCACCCTGCCCACTTTGCCTTCCCGTGGGCCTGGGCGTGGGTCTCACCTGTCCCCTGCACGGTGGGAAAGCAGCCAGGCCTGGAGGCTCACACTGTGATCTCAGCACTGAGGGTTGTGAGTTTGAGTCCAGTCTGGGTTACATAGATTTTGTCTCAAAAGAATCCCTATGGGAAACGAAAGCGAGGGATCGTCCCACCCTACGTGTGTGTGTGTGTGTGTGTGTGTGTGTGTGTGTGTGTGTGTGTGTGTGTGTGTGTGTGTGTGTGTGTGGCGCTGGTGGCAGTGTGGGCTGCTGCCACCTGGTGGAAGACGCCCCACACCACAGGCGCTCAGCCGCAGACCGGGGGCCTGGACAGGGATCACAGGCTCCTGGGGTGGCAGCCAGAGCCCAGTGGGTGGCCAGGGGAGAGAGTGGTCAGGGAAGGCCTCCTGAGGAGGCCACAGTGAAACTGATGGACTGGTGGGTGGGCGGTAGAACGCATAGGAAGGGTGGGCAGCACTCCCCAGGAATGGGGAGGGAGAATTGGGAAAGGGACCAGTGGCTGCAGGCCAGGCTTTGGGAGAAGGTGAAGGAGAAAAGGCCCGGGGGAGGCCTTGGTTTCCTCACCCATTACTCTGCTTCCCTCATTTGTTCTGTGGCGCCCCTAGGTGTCTGGCTGTGGGTGTCACAGCCTGGGAGTGCAGCCCAGAGCCTGGGCAGCACGAGGTCTAGGAAACCATTTGATACACGATGAGACAGACTCTCCCTGAGGCTATCCACAGCCATGTGCCTGTGTGAGCCTCGAGTGATGTTACACATATCCAAATAGCCCTTAGCAGAAAAAGCAAAGGTTTCCCACCCCTGCAAGGCTGGGAGGGATGTGCTTGTCACCCCAGCGCAAGATGACAGGCCAGGCCAGCTGGGCCGTACAGTGAGACCTGATCTCGTAAATAACCAATGCAAAAAGAAACCGGCAGAATGGTTCAAGAGGTAAAGCTCCTGCTTAGCAAGCATAAGACCTTGAGTTCACTTCTCAGACCTGCAAAAGAAAGGGATTCATATGCTCCCTCCCATTCAAAGCATTTCTGTCCAGCTTACCTCCAGAAAAGATGGAAGCTGGTTTCCAATGGGATCCGAGTGGGATCTGGGCAGGACTGTGGCAGGCTCTGTGCTGAGCCTCGGGGCCCGCGGTGACCACTGGTGACCAAGTGACAGGCGCACCTCCTCCCCTCCTCCCTGCAGACATCGACGAGTGCTCCTTTGAGCGGACCTGCGACCACATCTGCATCAACTCCCCGGGCAGCTTCCAGTGTCTGTGTCAGAGCGGCTACGTCCTCTACGGAGCCACCCACTGCGGAGGTCTGCAGCCCGCCCGCCAGGGCCGCCTTCCCCTCGAGGCACGCGCCTGGCCGCACGGCCACCTACACTGCACCCCCACACCCCAACCTGATCATGGGCCAGGGAGGGAGCACAGCCAGGCTGGGGACTGCCGCGGAGGGCTCCGTGGAGGGCAAGGCAAGGGGAGGAGTCGGATGTGGGAAGCCTGCCCAGGAGGAGGGCCAGCGAGTATCTGCAGAGTGTCAGTCCAAGGCCCAACTGGGACATAGGCCTAGAAACCTCATCTGCTAAAGGACCTTTGTCTGAGGTGGGAGGAGCTGATGGACTGAAAACTCCACAGACGGTTCCAGTGGGAGAGAGAGGGTCACGACAGAGAAGGAGTGTTGAGACAGTGGGGGATGCCAAAGGAAAAGTTGGGTGGGGGGAGCGAGATGCTGGGAGAGGGAATGTACGGGGTGCTGGAGACTGGCCGTATGGCAGAAGCCAATAAGCAGAGAGGGCCTTCTGAGCCCAAAAGGCACTTGGGTCTTACCACTGACAACATAGAGACCAGGAGGGAGCCTAAGCAAGGGTGTAGCATGGCCCCGCTAGTAGTGCTGTGGCTGCCATGCGGAAGGATCTAGAGCACTGTCCTTTCAAAAGCACCTGCAAGCCTGGGCCTTAAGCTTCCGGGCTTGAGCAGGGAGCAGGGCAAAGCCAGCCACGCCAGCCAAGCGTCGGCGATGATGATCTCTCTGTCTTTTCTGGAACCTGGGGACAGCCTGAAGATTGGGGTGAGGACCAGGCAGTGGAGCAATAGGCACGGAGGGACTGGGTGACACCTCTGGAGGGCGCTCAAGGCCCCAGGGCCTGCCACAGGCCGGGGACAGCTGCCTGGGTATCACAGCAGGATGGCCGAGCTTGCTGCCCAGCTGCAGCAGTAGCTGTGTCCAGAGGAGGACCGGCCACCTTCCACCCTAGTTTCTCCTGCACAGGAGGATCTGGAGAGGCTGGGATGGAGTCTGAGGCGGGCAGGCCTGTGAGCCTGGGCCTGGTTGGGCCCTGCCCCAGGAGGCAGATCTGGACGGGAGCTTTGCCTGCTGCCTCTCAGCTCTCAGAAAACAACGGAGGCTCCCAGGGAAGGGTTGTGCTTTGGCATCTGTGAGGAGCCTGTGTGTGCTTGTGTGTGTGTGTGTATACTTGTGTGAACAAGTACACCTGAGGCTGAGCTGGGTCAGGAGCTTTTGTGCACTCAGGTCCTGCCATTCCCTGTGGGCGTGGCCTAGACTGGTGGCCACACCCTATAGGCGTGGTCTGTGTCGGCAGTCCTATCTTAGTGGGTGTGGCCTGGGCTGTTGGTCACGCCCCCTCACTTCTACCTGTGCTTCTAGACGCGGATGAGTGCAGCATGGACCATGGTGGCTGCGACGAGGGCTGCGTCAACACCAAGGGCAGCTACGAGTGTGTCTGCCCGCCAGGGAGGCGGCTGCACTGGAACCGGAAGGACTGCGTGGGTGAGTGGGGGCCCTGTCCCTCCCCCAGGGAGTCGGGACAGGTGGAGTACAGATGCCCAGGTAGTCTTGAGGAAGCAGAAATGGAGACCTCATACTGTGAACCCTGGATCCTGGGGAGGGCTTGTCTGCCTTGGGGCTTAGCTCATGGGAAGGAAAGCTGGCAGCTGACAGGGATGGGGGCAGCCAGGCAAGCGGTGTTGCCCAATAGCTGGCACTCCTGGGATGGAGAGTGGGTAGAGAGAGGGAGGCCAGTGTACAGCCAGAGCGGCGGGCTCTCCTGCTGACTCAGGGGCTGAATCTGGAGTGAGACCCAAGTACCCTCAGCTCCCTTGTCTGCTGTGAGATACACTGTGCTCTAGGCACTGAGTTCTGAACAGCCACACCTTCAGTGGTCTCTGTAGGCCCTGTTCTGAGTGGGGAGCCATGTGCCAGCCCTCTTGGCACTCTCTCTTAGGGTCCCTGCCCTGCCACGCTCTGATGCCTCCAGGCACCCGAGGGTGCCTTACAGATCCAAGCCCTCCACATCCCCCAAGGATCAAGGCCAAATGTTTAGAATAGCCAGAAGACCATCAGAGCCTCCACACACACCCATGCTCACCAGCCCAGCTTGCAGCAAATCTCCCACCCTGGCCCAGTAGGCTCTTCACTTGGCCCTTGCTCCCCCCACTTGCAGTGAGGCCTGCCTGACACCCCCTGGAATATCAGCCTCTGTACCCCTCCCCAGCCCCTGCCTCTGCTTCTCAAAATCCCAACATCCTTCCTCAATAAGATAGAGAAAGCAATCAGAAACGTCATATGGAACCATAAAAGACCCTGAATTGCAAAAGTGATCCTTAGTGGGGAAAGTGGAACTAGAGGTATAATAATAACCAAACTTCAAACTCTACTACAGAGCTGTAGTAACATAAACAGCTTGGTACCAGCATAAAAACGGGCCTGGGGACCAAAGGAACAGAATAGAAGGTCCAGAAATAAACCTACAGACCTATAGCCAGCTGATATTCCAGAAGGGAGCCAAAACCTAGGCAGGAAGAAAGACAGCCTCTTCAACCAATGATAGTGGCAAAACTGGATATCCACATGCAGAAAACTGAAACTAGATCGCCATCCGCTAGATCCTTACACCAACATCAGTCCAAAATGGACCAAAGACCTCAATGTAGCCCTGAAACTTTGGAACTGCCTTCCATGTCACATAGGCTCAGTCTAGCTTGATCCCAATCCTGCTATATTTTAGCACCCAGAACAGAGCCTGGCAGTCACAGACACCAAGCTGATATTTGTTGAGTAAAAGAGTGGGTAGACCTACGGAAGAATGGAGACCATCAATGGCTGTCTGATCGAAAGGCTGAATTGATTGCTCTCTGTTCAGGCAGTCCTACCGAGCAAAGCAAACCACATGGTGTGGGGGTGTTGGGTGTGAGGCACAAATAGGTAAGGTTGATCTGAGATGCATGGCTTGTGCTGCTCACAAGGACAAGAGTTGGGTGATGCTGTCTGAAGGCTGGTTACCTGGGTGCATCTACCCCAGTGGCTGACATGCAAAGCCAAGGCTGAGTGCCAGCCGTCCCTCAGGCCTCTGCTGTGTCAGTGTTTGCTTGGCACTGTGGCTTTGGCACTGGAGTCTTTCTCAGTGATGTAGGGAGCGATTCTTCTGTTGTTTTCCTCTCTCCTCCCTCTGCTCCCCTACTTTATCAGAGCTTTGCGGCAGCCACCAAGGCTTGTCCAAATCTCTCCAACATACCTACCTGAGCCCACCTCTCTGTGGTGTCATTTCTGGAGAGCTGACTGGCAGGTCATGTGGCTTTATTCCACTTTCATCTCTCACTCATCTGCTATATTTAATATTTCAACAATGGCATGGCTGAGATAAATATGAATGGAGGTAGAAGGTGCTGGAAGGCTTCTTTTTTTTTGCTTTTTTTTTAATTTTATTTTATTTTATTTGTGAACATACTGTACAGAGGGGTTACAATTGCATGGGCAGGATAATACGTACATTTCTTACCAAGCATTGCAGCCTCCTCCTTTGTTTACCCTTCCCATCCCTTCCCAGTGGAAGGCTTCTTAAGCCTGACCAAAAATCAAATCCAGTGACTCCGTAAGTCTGCCTTAGATGTCACTGCTGTTGATCCTTCAGCCTTGGAGGTGAGGGTAGGAGGTAGGAAATAGGGGCTCATCCTGCTCTGCTTTCCTCTGCTGAGAGTCGGGGTCCAGTGTAAAGGAAGTCCAGGAGAAGCTCAGACCACCCCTCCTAACCTGCAGTCCAGGACTAGTGTGCTACCAGCCGTTCAGGGGCCTCTTCCTCTGCCTGCCCCCTTCTGTGACAGTATTTACTGCCTCCAACCCCCCGCAAAGGGAGGGGCCCTTTTTGGTTTGTTTCATGGTGCTGGAAGTGAACCCAACGCTTCCCACCTCAGCCAGGGTAAGCTGGGTTTTGCTAGTTGGTTTTGGGTTTGGTTTGGCAAAGGTAGGGTTTGATTTCAGAGCCTCATACTTATTAGGCAGTTGCTGTACCACAGATGCTCTTTCCAGCTTTTATTTTGAAATGTCACACATTTTTGCCCAGGCTGGCCCAGACCACAGTCCTTGTACTTGTGCCTACTGTGTATTGTAGCTGAGATGCCAGGGGAGGGGTGTGTGTGTGTGTGTGTGTGCGTGTGTGTGTGTGTGTGTGTGCGCACGCACATGCCAGCCCTGGGGCTTGAACTCAAGAGCCTGGGCACTCCCTGAGCTTTTTCACTCAAGGCTGGTCTCTACCACTTGAGCTACAGCTCTACTTCTGGCTTTTTGCTGGTTAATCAGAGATAAGAGTCTCATGGACTTTCCTACCTGGTCTGGCTTCAAACCAAGAGCATCACATCTCAGCCTCCTGAGTAGCTAGGATTGTAGGTGTAAGCCACTGGTGCCCAGTTTTTCTTTTTTAAGAAGCGGTTTTCCAAAATGGCCGTCCTATTTTTCATTATCACCTAGAGTGCATAAGATCCCAGTGTCTCTCCATCTTCACCAGCTCCTGTCATTATTTCACTTTCCCTTACTGTAGGCAGTGACTGAAGCACACCATGGTTTGGTTTACATTTCCCTGAGACTGCATATGTTTTCCTGCACTTGCCATCCATTTGTGTATTTACATATTCATGTATTTACCTTCCACTTGTGTATGTTCTTTGGAGAACTATTTAGAACCTATGCCTCTGTGTGTGCGTGTGAGCGCACGCTAATCCTGGGGCTTGAACTTGAGGCCTGGGCTCTGTCTCTTAGCTTCTTTTGCTCAAGACTATTGCTCTACCACCTGAGCCACAACTCCACTTTCAGCTTGTTGCTGGTTTGTTGGAGCTAGGAGTCTCACACACTTTCCTGCCCAGACTGGCTTTAAATAACAATCCTCAGATCTCAGCCTCCTGGGTAGCTAAGATTACAGATGTGAGCCACCGGTACCTGGCAATTTTTAGATAGTTTTATATAGATATAGATATATATACATGGTAAGAGTAGATGAGTCTGACTTATGTTTTTTTACACATAGTTAACCAATTGTCACTGAAAAGATTGTTCTTTGCCTCAGTATTGTTATCAACATTAGTTGGACGTAAACGTGTGGGCTTACGTTGGCACTGCAGACTCTCCCCCATTGGTCCTTCGAGCCCTGAGTCATCCTCACTGTTGGAATTATTATAGTTTTGCAGTAAGTTGTTAAACCAGGAAATGTGTGTCCCCTGGCTTCATATTTCACATTCAAGATCAGTTGGTCTGTTGCTGAGGCCCCTGGAATTTCTGTGTGAATTTTAGGTTCTGTTCGTTTCCATCGCGAATCCCATTCACTACATAGCACCCACCGAGGGGAAGATTCTGGAGAGGAGATGTGTGGGCTGGCCTCTGGCTGAGCCTTGTCTTGGGAAGAGGGTAGGAGATGTGTGCAGTGTGGGGACCAGGAGAAAATAACCAGACACCACGCTCCCTTAAGGATGAGCAGAAAGCAGTTGGGTCAGCCTGAAAGGAAAACCCTCCGGATCTGAAGGGAGCTTGGCTGGCTGCAAGGCCTGGGGTGGGCAGGGACAGGGAGCCGAGGCTGCGGGCTGGGCGCGGAGGGCTGGGCGCGGGAGGGCCGGGGATCTGGGAACACTCAGCCTGGACTCTTCCTGGGCTCCTGGCCAGGTGTTCTGCCAATGCTGGGGAAGTTTGGCCCCGGGGATTCTCTCCCTGAATCCTGCATAGTGGAGGTATGCTAAGGCTCTATCAGCTGTAATCAGAATCATGTGGAAAGAGAAGTCTGTAGGAATTCTAAAAATAACCATCCTGAGTGTGGTGTTCTGGCAGCTTCTTTGGAGTGGATGGCTCTGCACTGCACATGGGGGCCCTTGGCCCCAGAGAAGTGGGGGCCCAGAGGAGCCAGGCATGGTGACCCACACCTGTGATCCCAGAGGGACCCCAGCTCACCATGCCCACACCCTCGCCCCTGACCCCTCTCGCATGCTTGTGCACACATGTGCCTTCACACGTGCTAACACACACCTCCCCTCATCCACAGCTGACCCATCCCCTCACACGCATGCATGATAGCCAGACTCCCTTCCTCTCCTTCCCGCGTGCATCTGTGGCCCCTGTGAGCCTCCCCTGGGGTCCTGGCGTGGGTGCTGACCGACTGCGCTCTGGTCTGAGCTTCCCTCGCTGGCCAGCTGAGGCTGTGGCGGGGAGACGGGGCACACTGGCTGGGGGACAGAGGACTCGCACAGCACTAGAGCAGTGCGTGCTCTCCCTCTGGTCCCACGGGGGTCGCTCGGAGGAGTCCGGGTGCTGCCTGCTATCCAGGAGGAAGAAATCTGGATATTTGCTGGTGGCAGCAGTGGTGGTGTGTGTAATTAGTTACGCTTACTAGACAGGCATTCTGCCACATGGGAGTCACTCCCTTGGTACTTTTCACTTCAGTTATTCTTTCAGATAGAGTCTCCTGCTTCTCTCAGGAACCAGTCTTGGTCCGCCGATCTTCACCTCCCAAGTAGCTGGGATTATTGGCATGTGCCACACACCCAGCCCTCTCCCCCCACCCCACCTCATTGTTTCTTAGAGTGGATAGAAGCCAGCCTGCTCTTTAAGAGGTAGGATGGCAGATTCTGGCCGCCAACACAGCCTGACCGACGGCCTGGGAAAGGGGCCGTGAGGGCTCAGCATCCTCAGAGCCCCTGCTGGATTGGACAGGCACCCTCCAGGAAGCCCCCTGTGAACAAGGCTGAGACAGGCCTGGGAGGGCCCAGGGCAGGATGGGGGCCAGTCATCCCATTCCCCACCTGCCCACAGGCGTTCTCGGAGGGTGCTGGGTCCCAGGCTGTGGGTTTTGTATGTCGGGGCCAGATATTTCCATCTGGAGCACCAGGATGACGCTTGTCTGCTTGTTTCTAGATTATTTGCTTGCTCAGTCTCATGTCAAAGGTGATGCAAGTTGGCAATTTCCCATTACAATTTATCTTTTCTATTAAATCCTCGATCTCAAGATTCTTGTCAGAAAGGACTCGACTTCCTGTATTTTGGCTTTGGGGCTACTCAGAAATATTGTTTGCAGGCATAAATTCTATGTTTGAAGTCAATGGTGAAGTCATATTTACTTTGTTTTCAATCTTCAAACCTTTATCTGGTTTTTTTTTTTCTTAAAGGAAAGGCTTCTAGATGCAACTTTCCCTATTTTTAGAGTTCTCTTGAGGCTATTTTTGATGAGAATTGTGTTTGGCTAGGTATTTAAATCTTTTCCTGCTTGTCACCTGCTGCCTTTGCTCTTTTGTCCTCCAATCCAAGCCCTTGGCAGTGAAGCGACATCATCAGTAGAGACCCCACCACACAGGACGCTGGGGAACGCGAGCGAGCTCATGAGTAGAGGTGCTAGGGAATTTGAGTGTTCTGAAAGGACCTGGGGCAGATCCCCATCCATACCTAAGACCAGAAAGCTGTGTGCACTGCTTAGAAAGCAGGGCAGGTCCCCACCTGCCTGTGGACGAAGCCAAGCTCTGGTGGTCTTCAGCGGCAGTTTGGGGTGACCGTTTCTGGGGATGTGGTTGGGTCTGGGGCTGTGCTGGCTGCAGTCTGGTGGCTGACCGCCTCAGAGTGCAAGCTGTTCTGTCAGCTGGCTTTCAGAGCCAGTCCCTCACCAGTCAGACATCTGCCAGTGAGTTCTGATGTTCACCATGGCCGGGGACAGCCAGACTTCTACAAGAAGGAGGATTTCACCGTCCTCTAAAGATACACCAGAGCTGCTTCAGGCATCTTTACAACTTACTGATAGGCTGCTCCCTCCCTTCCTCCCACTCTTCCCCATCCCCTCCTCCCCTCCCACAGGAGTCCTGGAAGGACTTCCCTTCCTCAGGTGCCCACGGCCACCTCCTATGAGGATCAGGCCCTGCCCTCTGGGCACAGCTGTGACCTTACAGATGGCCAGGGCAGGGTCCGAGGAGAAGAGGGAAAGCCAGCTGTCTGGGCCCAGTATTCCACGTGGACAGATGGACGTGGATTCTGCCCTCGCTGAGTCCCCTGCCCCAGGACGGCTTGGTCTTAGGAGGACAGAGTGGTGGGGTCCCAGGCTCAGGCTCAGAGTCCTGCACTCCAGCCTCAGGCCTGTCTGTGTTCTCCCCAGAGATGGGCAAGTGCCTCTCTCGGGCCCTGGCCTCTGCCCAGGCCCAACTGGCGTGCAGCAAGGTGGGAGGCGTGGAGAGCTGCTTCCTGTCCTGCCCAGCCCATACCCTGTTTGTGCCAGGTAACTCCAGACGGTGGGGCAGGTCGCGGTGGGGAGGGGGTCTTCCCTGGGGCTCAGACCCTGCTTCATGCTGCTCTGGGAGAGAGCCCAGACCAAGCGGAGGGTGGGCTCACTGAGCATGCGTGGTCTGCTGCGGGGACCCCGCGGGCTCACGAGCACCCTAATGCTGTCTGGCTCTCTGGGATCCTCGGAACCCTTTACAATCAGATACAGGGGTCTGTCTCACTCAGCGAGTCCCTGGAGCCCTCAGGAATCTGGGAGCTCTGGAAGGGAGAATCCCCAGGCCCATCTCCCCAACTGGCCTTTTGACAGATGCAGAAAACAGCTATGTCCTGAGCTGCGGTGTTCCAGGTCCCCAGGGCAAGACGCCACCAAAACGCAATGGCACCATCTCTAGTGCCGGGTCCGGCTGCTCAGGTACCACGGGGCCCATCGGGGGGGTGGCAGGAGCTGCCTGGCTTGGCCTGGGGTCCTGGAGACCAGGCAGGGCCAAGGCCTCGCAGCACATAGAGGGCAAGCCCCAGCCCAGGGACAGAGAGCCGCAGCAGGGCCACTCTGGCTCTGTCACGTAGCAGTGGCTCAGTGACCCCGCACGCTGGGACTCCATTGCTCTCAGTCTCTGCTTCAGCAGAGCATCATATCCGCATGCACAGCTGCCCTTGAGCCATGCCCAGGTGGGCACAGTCCCCCCCCTTCCAGACAGACCCTTCCCGTGAGGGCTGGGCACCTCTGTGCGCTCATGCATGCATGGACTCTGGCGGCAGGCGGGGCTGTGCAGGAATTGTGATTCTGTAAGTCTCTGGGGTTTCAACCCCCTCTCTGCAGGCAGAGACCCCTGCTGGGTTGCCCTGGCCTTGCATCTGACCCTCTGACCGTGGGTACACATTTTTCAGGCCTTGCCTGGAAAGAAAGAAATGGGGCAGAGATGTTTGCCCGCCCTGGGAGGGCTGTCCAGACAGAAGTAGCCATGCAACCCACAGCCCCAGCCTCCCTGGCAGCCCCTGCCCCCCCACCACCTCATTACCCACAGGAGAGGCTGCCATGGCGGGGATTTTGGCTTTCCCCAGATGCCCCCAGTGCTCCCATCAAGCAGAAGGCCCGCTTCAAGATCAGAGATGCCAGGTGCCAGCTCCGGCCCCACAGCCGGGAGCGAGCCAAGGAGGCTCAGAGTCAGAGTCAGCCGCTGCTGGGTGAGTGCACAGACGAGCCGGCGGGGCCCAGGCTGCCGGGTGTGCGGGCCATGGTCTCCCACCTGCCAGGACAGAGGGGGACAGGGTGAGTCCACAGGCCTGGCAGGCAGGAGCCTGGGTTCCAGCACAGATGGGTTTCTAAGCATAGTGGTCTTCCTGTGCCCCACCACCATGGCCCTTTAGCCCAGGGACCCCCACCTGGGCACTGCTGATGGTGGCCTGAGTCCTGGGAAGAAGGCCGGCCTTTGAGTGAGAAACCAGGTCTCTGCAGCACCCTGAGTTAAAGGAACCCCTCAACCAGCAAGGACTTTCTGCGTGGCCTGGAGTCCTGATGGGAGCATTACAGGCGGGGGGGGGGGAGGTGGCGTGCAGGGGGATGGCCCAGGACAGGCTTGGTGAGCAGGCCCACACGGGGAGCATCCAGCGGTGACTCGGTGTGCTCCCTCAAAGCCGGCAAACCTCCCAGCACTCTGCAGGCTTAGCCAGGAATGTGGGCCCTGAACGCCACACATGGCCCCCCGAAGTGGTCAGGTGTAAGGTCCTCCACAGGCAGAGGCATGCGGCTCAGAGGGCAGGGCCTGAGGCCCCACCCAGCCCTGTCCCTGTGAGCCAGCCCTGGCCTCCTGGCCTCCATATCCCCCAGCCGGCCCTGGGTGAATCAACCTCCATGTCCCCTTGTGCTCTATGAATGACTGGCCATGGAGGGACCTTACAATGCAAGCTGTATTCAGGATTTTTCTCATCCCCTGACATACACTACCTAAGGGGAGGGTGGGGTTCACAGTTTCTCCGTCCTCCTCTGGGCCTGTAGTGAGGAAGACTGTCCTGGGGGTGGGGAGGGAGAGGCCGGTCAGCTCGTGGCAGACAGGAAGCAGAGGGAAGGAAGGGACTGGGAACCAGGTATATAGGCTGTCAAGGGCGCACACTCCCAGCAACCTACTCCTTCATCTAGGCCTCTCCTCCTGAAGTTTCCAGAACCTCCCAGAATAATACCACCAACCAGGAACCGAGCATGCACCACGGGTGCCCGTGGCGGGCAGCCTCCATGCGGGGTGGGTAGTCCGCGCCCCACCCAGGCTGCCTTTGCAGTGTTCCCTTCCTCGTCCAGACAGCTGCCAGGTGACTTTGGTGACACTCAAGTGTGACTCCTCCAGGAAGAGGCGACGAGGCCGTCAGTCGCCATCCAAGGAGGTGTCCCACATCACCGCGGAGTTTGAGGTGGAGGTGAAGCCGGGTGAGACCTCAGGTAGGTGACCGCTTTGCTTGTGGGACACTGGGTGGGGGTGGGGTGGGAGGGAGGGCCCCACACAGGCCTTGGCCACCAGAGGCTGAGCCAGCCAGCCAGGCAGTACTGGCAGGCCAAGGCTTGCAGCCCACGATGGCGGAAGGAGGCAGCCAAAGGGCAATCAGAGGGGATCAGAGCCCCAGGGCATGGCTAGGGCCGGTGCCCTGCGCCCTCCACTGCCTTTCTGCCACTAGAGGGGAAATGTGCGCAGCCCCCAGAGTGGCCATCCAGGGGCTTCTGCCCGACTTCCGGAAGGGACTTGTGATGCTAGCCTGTGTTCATGCCTCTCAGCGGTCAGTGAGACTGGCAGGGAGGTACTGCCAGCTCTCTGCCAGCATATTCATCTGTGGGCCTGAGCAGGGACTCCGGGAACAGAGAGCCCGAGCCCTGGCTCCGGCCCTGGTGGCTCTACTCACCACAGGACCCAGACACCAACCCCCACCTCCCCACCCCCAGCCAGCCAGTGGGACTGGGGGAGGGGCGGGACAAGCAGAGGCTCCCCCAGGAGGAGAAGGGTGAGAGCTGCCCGCCACCCCTGCAGACTCCTGCGAGGTGGACTGCATGCGGAAGCGGGCAGAGCAGAGCCTACAGGCCGCCATCAAGACCTTGCGCAAGTCCATCAGCCGGCAGCAGTTCTATGTCCAGATCTCGGGCACTGAGTACGAGGTGGCCCAGCGGCCAGCCAAAGCTCTGGAGGGGCCGGCGACATGTGGGCCCGGTCAGGTGCTCCGGGACGGCAAGTGTGGTGAGTTCGTGCAGACTTGCCCTGGCCTTTCTGACTCCTGCAGCCAGGGCAAGTGCAGTGTGTCCCCAGGGGAGACAGACCCCCGAGGGACAGAGGGACAGAGGCCTGCAGGGAAAGCCTGCCATTGTGACTGGGTTTTTAAAAAGTCCAAAAGGTCAAGCAGGAGGGCAGGAGGTGGAGCAGAGAGAAAGAGGAAAGCCAGGAACCCGGGCAGGGCTCGGGGCTCTGCAGAGCACACTGAGAAGTCAGGGGGACACGAGCCCGGGATGAGGCCTCGCAGACGGCGGCCCCGTCCCTGTGGCTGGGGCCGGGCCACTGGGCCCTGACACCTGCTGGGGGCGAGCCTGGTGGGGCTCCCAGGGAATGCCCCCCCCCCCGGCCTGTGTCACTTGCTGTCTCTCCACTTTGCCTCCCAGTGCCCTGTGGGCCGGGCACCTCCTTCAGCGGGGAGCCGAGCCAGTGCGTGCCGTGCCCGCCCGGGACCTACCAGGACATGGAAGGCCAGCTCAGCTGCACGCCATGCCCCAGCAGTGACGGTCTCGGTCTGGCTGGTGCCCGCAACATATCTGAATGTGGCGGTAAGGGAGGCCCACCCAGGGAGGGGTCAGGAAGGGAACGGGCATAGATTGGGGCCCTCCTACCCCAAGGCCTCCCAAGCAAAGGCAGAAGCTGCATGGGGTCACAGAACAAGGTCTTATCTGAAGCTCTGCCATTTCCAAAGCCACCCTTGCTCCCCCCCACCCCAGGGCACTGGGGCCCGTGCTGCCCTGAGCATGCTCAGCATGCAGCCAGCAGCTCAGAAAGGCCAGTCCTGTACAGACCCAGGTATGGCCCACATGGAGGGCTTTGTGGCAGACCAGACCAGCTCTCCTTGGAAGTGCCTAGCCTCGGTGGGCCTCACTGGAGGGGGGCTCTGCTCTAGCCCCACCCTTCACCTCCGCCCTAGCTGCTCCTGTACCATTCTCCAGGGACAATTTGGCTAGCCAAGAGCTTTCCCATTGACTGACCCCACAGCCCCGTCTGCAGCGTGGTCAGTCTCCCCGACAGCCTGCCCTCCCGAGTGAGAACACTCAGCACCTGGGGGGTCTCTGAACCCCTTCTCTGCAGGCTGCCAGCTGCTCCTCTGCTGCTCCTCTAGCAGCAGGAGTCTTTCCCCGCCCCCCAACAGCGGACTGCGGGAGGGCACCGCAGTCACAGGCGGGAGAAGCTAGACTCTCAGAGTCTGCCAGGACCCTAAGTCCACTCCTCCAGTCATGCCGGAATGCTAGAACTCACGTGGAGCTGAAGCTGGGTTCCTGTGGGCCTCTCACTACGTCCTGTCAGAGCCCTTGGGTCCTGGAAGACCCATTCTGGGGCTTTTCCTTCACCCCACAACAGAAAACAGCACTAGCTGGTTCACACGAGGCCCCCATGTTGCAGCTCAACAGCAAAGTCACTTGCCTTCCTGGCCTCTCCTCACCCAGGCTGCCTGGTCATCCCACCCCAACCAACTTTCCCGTACAGGGCAAGAGCTGGGGGGGGGGGGCGGCTGGGCATGTTCCTGCCCCCCCCCACAGCCTGAGCCGTGATCCCTTCCTTGCAGGCCAGTGCTCACCAGGCTTCTTCTCAGCCACTGGCTTCAAGGCCTGCCAGGCCTGCCCCATGGGCACGTACCAGCCCGAGCCAGGACGCACCCGCTGCTTCCCCTGCGGAGGGGGGCTGCTCACCAAGCACGCCGGCAGCACCTCCTTCCAGGACTGCGAAGCCAAAGGTGAGGAACCCTCCCCCCTCGTCCCCACCCCCTGCGCCTCCACCCGAGGGCTGGCTTCCCCGAAACCCACCATCCACGCCTCACCCGCCAGCTCAGGCAGGGCACGTGGGGCACACAGGCAGAGACAGCAGCTTGCTGCACCTCAAGGGACAAGGGGCGCCGCCACTTCTCAAGGCACTGGTCTGGGGGAGGGAAAGAGGGACCGGGGAGGGGAAAAGTGGGGAGGGGAGCGCTAGCACACTCCAGCCCCACGCAGGCCCCCCTACCCATCCAGCTTGAAAGGAGAGTCTGGCTTCGCCACTCTCTCCACTTCCTGTGCAAGCGCCTCCAGTCACACTGCCGCCCCCACTGCTTCCCTCAAATGCTCTAGTCCCAACCAGCTACCAGTGGCTCACGCCTGGCATCCTAGCTACACAGGGGGGCTGAGATCTGAGGATCACAGTTCAAAGCCAGCCTGGGCAGGAAAGTCTATAAGACTCTTAACTCCAACTAACCACCAGAAAACCGGAAGTGGTGCTGTGGCTCAAGTGGTAGAGTGCTCACCTTGAGTTGAAGAGTTCAGGGACAGTGCCCAGGCCCAGAGTTCAAGCCCCACAACCAACCAAAGCCAAAAAATTGTCTAGTCCCTACGTGGGCCTGTGTTGCTGGAGCCATGTCCAGGCTGAGCACTTCCGGTGCCCTCTCCATCCTCTGCATGAACCTTTGTCCTTCCACTGACAGGTGCTGCCCGCTACCCCTAGTGGGAGAGCACGGGTCGGGAGGGTCACTGGGTGGGAGATGCTGGGATCGGCCTGGAGAGCAGGGGCCGCTCCGGTCCTTGCCCACCAGTGTCTCCTGCCCACAGTGCACTGCTCCCCCGGCCACCACTACAACACTACCACTCACCGCTGCATCCGCTGCCCTGTGGGCACCTACCAGCCTGAGTTTGGCCAGAACCATTGCCTCACCTGTCCAGGCAACACCAGCACCGACTTTGATGGCTCCACCAATGTCACACACTGCAAAAGTAGGTGTCCTCTCACCCGGGTGAGAAGCTGGGACGCAGTGGGTGGTGTCGGGCTTGAGGACAACGTTGAACCTGACCTCATGTGCTGAGAGGGGCCCCTGGCCCTCACTGATCACCTCTGCCCAATGGATCCTATGACCACCTTGAGCCCAGGGAAGGAAGGGCAGCCTTGTGCATAGTGAGTGATATGATTGTACATGCTCCCTTCATCCCTGTGCACTGTGAATGGTGTGATTACACATGGTTCCTTATCACTGTGCACTGTGAGTGGTGTGATTGCACACAGTCCTTCATCCCTGGGCACTGTGAGTGGTGTGATTGCACACAGTCCTTCATCCCTGGGCACTGTGAGCGGTGTGATTGCACACAGTCCTTCATCCCTGGGCACTGTGAGCGGTGTGATTGCACACAGTCCTTCATCCCTGGGCACTGTGAATGGTGTGATTGCACACAGTCCTTCATCCCTGGGCACTGTGAGCGGTGTGATTGCACACAGTCCTTCATCCCTGGGCACTGTGAATGGTGTGATTACACACAGTCCTTCATCCCTGGGCACTGTGAACGGTGTGATTACACACAGTCCTTCATCCTTGTGCACTGTGAGCGGTGTGATTACACACAATCCTTCATCCCTGTGCACTGTGAGCGGTGTGATTACACACAATCCTTCATCCCTGTGCACTGTGAGCGGTGTGATTGCACACGGTCCTTCATCCCTGTGCACTGTGAGCGGTGTGATTGCACACGGTCCTTCATCCCTCTGCACTGTGAGTGGTGTGATTGCACACAGTCCTTCATCCCTGGGCACTGTGAGTGGTGTGATTACACACAGTCCTTCATCCCTGGGCACTGTGAGTGGTGTGATTACACACAATCCTTCATCCCTGGGCACTGTGAGCGGTGTGATTACACACAATCCTTCATCCCTGTGCACTGTGAGCGGTGTGATTACACACAGTCCTTCATCCCTGTGCACTGTGAGTGGTGTGATTGCACACGGTCCTTCATCCCTGTGCACTGTGAGCGGTGTGATTACACACAGTCCTTCATCCCTGTGCACTGTGAACGGTGTGATTACACACAGTCCTTCATCCTTGTGCACTGTGAGCAGTGTGATTGCACACAGTCCTTCATCCGTGGGCACTGTGAATGGTGTGATTACACACAATCCTTCATCCCTGTGCACTGTGAGTGGTGTGATTACACACGGTCCTTCATCCCTGTACACTGTGAGTGGTGTGATTGCACACAGTTCTTCATCCCTGTGCACTGTGAGTGGTGTGATTACACACAGTCCTTCATCCCTGGGCACTGTGAGTGGTGTGATTGCACACAGTTCTTCATCCCTGTGCACTGTGAGTGGTGTGATTACACACAGTCCTTCATCCCTGGGCACTGTGAGTGGTGTGATTACACACAGTCCTTCATCCCTGGGCACTGTGAGTGGTGTGATTGCACACAATCCTTCATCCCTGGGCACTGTGAGTGGTGTGATTACACACAGTCCTTCATCCCTGGGCACTGTGAGTGGTGTGATTGCACACAATCCTTCATCCCTGGGCACTGTGAGTGGTGTGATTGCACACAGTCCTTCATCCCTGGGCACTGTGAATGGTGTGATTACACACAGTCCTTCATCCCTGGGCACTGTGAATGGTGTGATTACACACAATCCTTCATCCCTGGGCACTGTGAGTGGTGTGATTACACACGGTCCTTCATCCCTGTGCACTGTGAGTGGTGTGATTACACACAATCCTTTTCCCTGGGCACTGTGAGTGGTGTGATTGCACACAATCCTTCATCCCTGGGCACTGTGAGTGGTGTGATTACACACAATCCTTTTCCCTGGGCACTGTGAGTGGTGTGATTGCATCCCTGGGCACTGTGAGTGGTGTGATTGCACACAATCCTTCATCCCTGGGCACTGTGAGTGGTATGGTTGCACACAGTTCCTAATTCCCTTGCTACATAGACAAGCCCCATAGATAGGGCCGAGGCCAGGCCCTGCTCTAATTTCTGAGTCCCAGGGAGAGAAGCCAGGCCCTGTGTCATGGAGGCTGGCCAGCCATGGGACAGCCACCAGGTGCCAGCCCGGAAGCTCCACAGGCAGGAGACTCCTAGGCTACCTCGTGGGCACCATGCTGCAGACCCTGAAACAAAAGGAAGCAGGATTCAGGCATAGATGGTGCATAGGGGCCAGGGGCAGCCTTAGGGCAGGCTGCAGGGGTGGCCAGGGCTCCGCCCTCTGGGACCTGACAGGCAGACATGGGAGAACCGGCAGGTATGGACCTAGGAGCTCAGCAGCACAGTGCAGGTTTGGGCTGGCTGCCAGGGCACACTGGTGGAGGCTGGGCAGAGGAGGACCGGAGCACCTGCCAGTCCTTTCTGTGCCCTGCGGGCCAGCTAGCCAGATCACCCATCCAGCCGAGTCTGACCAGACCCTGGGGCCCTGCTGCCCACAGACCGGCACTGCGGCGGTGAGCTGGGAGACTACACGGGCTACATCGAGTCCCCCAACTACCCTGGAGACTACCCGGCCAATGCTGAGTGCGTGTGGCACATCGCGCCTCCTCCCAAGCGCAGGATCCTCATCGTGGTCCCTGAGATCTTCCTGCCCGTTGAGGACGAGTGTGGTGACGTCCTGGTCATGAGGAAGAGCGGTATGTACCGGCCTCAGAGGTCCCCGGGAGACAGAAAGATCCAGAAAGCTCATCGTTACCCCAACCCTGGGAGTCAGACCTTGCCAGGCCTCAGCCCTGGCACAAGCCAGCTCCCTCCCACAACTGCCGTGCTGTGCCTGACCTTTGGCTGTGACCCAGGGCTGCCTTCCAGTCCTCTCTCCTTCTGGGGCTTTGGGAAGAGAAGGGTCACCCGGCACACACAGACCATCTCTCCCCACCTCCAACCCCAGACTCCTGGCTTGTGAGTCCCATCAGGTGGTGAAGCCGAGGGCCAGCAGCGCTGCAGACCAGCCTGTGCTCAAATGGCCAGCCAGTGAAATAACCTGCACTGTACCTGAGCACCCACAGCAAGTCCAGGGCTGAGCCAGGGCTGTCTTTGCTGTTACAGGCAGTAAGCACACATTGGAGCAAGCCCCAAGTTCAAAAGCTAGGGGGATGGCCAGGAGTCCAGACAAAACCAAAAACACACCTTGAAGCCGGGCATTTGTGGCTGACACCTGTAATCCTAACTACTCAGGAGGCTGAGATCTGAGGATCACAGTTTGAAACCACCCTGGGCAGGAAAGTCTGTAAGAGTCCTATTTAAAAAACAAGCCAGGGCTGGGAAGGTGGCTCAGTGGTAGAGTGCTAGCCTTGAGCTGAAGAGCTGAGGGACAGCGCCCAGGCCCAGAGTTCAGGCCCCACAAACAAAAAACCAAAAAAGCTGGAAATGGAGCTGTGGCTGAAGTGGTAGAGAGCTAGCCTTGAGAGGGAAACAAAAAACAAAAAAACAGGTCCTGAGTTTAAGCCCCAGGACCAGCACAAAAAAATAAACACCCCCAGTCTGAACCTTGTCTATTCATGAATACAGACGGGGCAGGGGAGGGGCAGGAGCCAGTGCTTCCTCTGTGTCACGGGTGCCATGCTGTGTGTGTTGTGTTGTCCTGAACAGCGAGATCACTCAGAGCACGGAGCACCTGTTCCTCCCAGAAGCCATAGGGAGGCAGGTACTCGGGGTCAGAGATTCACCCTGACATCCAATCACGGGGCAAAAGGACCAACTAGAGGGCTTTCCTGGAGGAAGGGACCTGGGAATGAGCCGCCAGGACAGGTAGAGCTGGGCTAAGCGCAGGGAAGGACAGGGAGGAAGGGAGCAGCCCAGAGAGCTGCCTGCAGCTGGGGCCAGGCGTTGCAGATGCTGGCAGCTGGGGGGGCAGGAGGGGGCGGTGAGGAGCGGCAGGCCTGGGGCACTATGGCATCTCCCTCACAGCCTCACCTACGTCTGTCACCACCTACGAGACCTGCCAGACCTACGAGAGGCCCATCGCCTTCACCTCTCGCTCACGCAAGCTCTGGATCCAGTTCAAGTCCAACGAAGGCAACAGCGGCAAAGGGTTCCAAGTGCCGTACGTCACCTACGATGGTAAGGCGCCACGGGCTCGCCACAGCCCACCTGCACCCGCCCGGCTGTGCGAAGACAAGTCACCCATCGCTGCCCCCTTCTGGGACACGGGTGCAGGAGGAGGAACCCGCGGGGCTAGAGGCAGGTCCAAAGAGCGTGGGGCTGCCAATGCAGGGGGATCTGGGGACTGTGGTCACCATTGGCTTTGGCATCGGCTCCGGTGGGAGATCCTGCCCAGGCAGAGTGACACGGGCAGCTAAGCCACCAGGAGGGCAGAGGGGCAGAGGGAACCCCAGGAGCAAAGGCCCAGGGGCAGAGCTGCATCCAGCCAGGGGAGGTTGCTGGGGAGGACATTGGCTGGAGCAGGGAGGTCTCCAGCCCCTGGCCTTCCTCTCCCTGCTCCCCGGCCTCCAGAGGACTACCAGCAGCTGATAGAGGACATCGTCCGCGACGGGCGTCTGTACGCCTCAGAGAATCACCAGGAAATCTTGAAGGTGAGTTTATGGGCAGGGGCTTCCTAGGACAGAGCATAGCCTGGGTCCTCCCACCCCCACTCTGGCCCTGAGCCCTGGAGGAGGCTGGGGGAGCCCAGAGCAGGGACCGGGCCCAGGAGCTATCCCCCAGAGCTGGTGGCCTCGGGCAGGCTGGCTGCTGCGAAGCTGGTGGCCAGAGCCTGGCGACTGGCCCCTGGCACTCTCGTTGCCCGAAGCAGTTTGACAGGGCGACATCTTAGAGTCCAGCCACCACTACTGCCACCTGCCGCCAGCCCTCTGCATCCTGGGTGGCAGCTCTTAGACACCCAGGACCCTGGTTCTCAGCACGAGAGCCCTGTCCTGGAATCTGCTTAGAACAGACAGACCGGGCTCAGCCTCTGGCCCAGGGGACAGAAGCCAGCCTGGGGCTAGGCTGTCACAGTGTCTGGAAAACAAGTCTTCCACTCCATCCCTGTGGTACACAGGCATGGTGGACAGGTTGATGTGGCTTCACCCACATCTCGGCCCCCACGGCAGGCTCCCTCCCTCCCCCTCCCTCCCCCCTCAGCTCGGCCTGTCCTGAGGACACAAAGCCAGCCGGACCCACCCGGCCCTGCTCTCACTCAAAGGTCCCTAGAGAACCTTCTCCTCACCTCCTGTCCCCAGGGAACCACCACCCATCCCTCCAGCCTCCCTGGGGCACAGACAGCCTGGCCCACCCAGGGCCTTGGAGCTACACACACAGAGCCTATGCTCTTTGCTGCCTGTTTTCTGGCTTTCAAAGGGTTGTGTGTTGTATTTTGAACCCAGTGTGTGTGTGTGTCTGTGTGTGTGTGTGTAAACTATTGTTGGAGGCTGGGAAGGTGGCTCAGTGGTAGAGTGCTTGCCTTGCATGCATGAGGCCCTGGGTTCAATGCCTCAGCACCACATCAGCAGAAAAGGCTGGAAGTGGCGCTGTGGCTCAAGTGGTAGAGCGCTAGCCTTGAGCTGAAGAGCTGAGGGACAGTGCCCAGACCCAGAGTTCAAGCCCCATGACCAACAAAAATAAATAAATATATATATATATAGTTGGATCCCCAAGAGTTGAAGCGAATAAACCATGGAAAACCAGCCTCTTGGGGCTGGGATGTAGCTCAGTGGAAGAACGCTTGCCTAGCGCAAGTATCTGGGTTTGATTCCCAGCAGTACAGAAAAGACCAATTATACCACTAACACCAAAGGATTATTTGTGGCCAAGAGGAGATTGGGTTCTGGAACCTTCCGCCGGCCCAAGCTCTTCCCACACAGACCCCGCCCACCTGTTTTGGTCCCTGGGCATTTGACAGGGCCCAGGCCTCACCCTGCCCCTGGCTTACAGGACAAGAAGCTGATCAAGGCCCTCTTTGACGTGCTGGCGCACCCCCAGAACTACTTCAAGTACACAGCCCAGGAGTCGAAGGAGATGTTCCCTCGCTCCTTCATCAAACTGCTGCGCTCCAAAGTGTCCCGGTTCCTGCGGCCGTACAAATAGCCTCTGAGCTGCCCTGCGAGGGACGGTGGGACCCAGGGGGAGCGGAGACCTCAGCACCCACAGGCCGGGCGGGGACAGCTCACCGCCAACTGGGGAAGGCCCCCTCAGGTCACCACCTCAGTGGGAGACGTTGCTTCCCACAGCCTTTGTCCCTCCTTCACCTCTCTGTGTCCAGTGGCACCAAGAGCGCCCCCTCCTGGGCATCTGTAGCAGGATGGGACAGGCCATGGGTGCCCACTATGTGGGCAGCAGGCTCTGACCTGAGGTTTCTGGAGAGGGGGCCTGGCCAACATAGTGCTATTCCCTGGAGGCGTGGCCACTGTCACCCACACAGGAAGCCAGACCAGAAGTCAGGGTACCTGGAGACACCATCTGAGGGCTTTAAGGACAGAGTTGCCAGGGGAGGAAACTGTGGGCTTGTGCTTTTCCTTGATAGAACATTACTTTCTATATATATATAGATATATATATATATAATATATATACTTCTATTTGTGGGTGGTACTTTAGGAGATTTCCCGTTAGCAACTGTAAATCACTGCTGCAGCCCCCTCAATGAGTAGACTGCTCCCCCCCTGTGTGTGGGAGGCAGGTGCCCAGAGCTGAGGCGCACAGGACCCCCCTGGACACGCCGCGTGTGGAGTGGATCTTGTCATCTGGGATGTTGTTCTGGAGCCTCGTCTGTCCCAGTCACCCCAGAACCATCACTAACCCTCAACAGGACTCTGCACGAGCGAGCAGCCTTCCCTGCCCCGTCCTGTGGAGGCTGCAGCCCAGCCGTGCACCGTGGAAGAGGCCCTGGTCCCCAGGCTGCGGGGATGACCTCGGGTCTGCACCAGGAAAGGCCACCTCGCAGGACACACCAAGGCCTTCCTCGCAGAAACACCAGCGGGGTCTCCTCCATCAGGGAGAGCAGACCACCCAAGGCAGGGGTGGCAGCATTGTCCTGGGGCCTGGCTCCCTTCGAAACCTCTGAGTCTCTCTTTAAAGAAGAAAAGTAGGGAGGTGGGGCAGCCAGGCCTCATAGCCTCTCGCTTGGCCAGGGAGGCAGCCGAGAGCCAGGGCTTGCAAGGCCAAGATGCGCCTAGGAAATGCTCTGTACCTGTCAGGTTGACAGACAGTCTGAATTCCAAGGAACGCTGGAGAATGGGAAGTGAACTCGTCTTTGACTCCAGGCTAGCTGATCCCCAGCGGCCTGGCTGCCAGGAAGAGAACACTGAGAGGAACACGCGTGGCCTGTGAGGACTGAAGACAGGAGGGCTGGTGACAGGGCCAGCACGACAGACCCAGAGGCCGCCAAGGCTGGAGCCCAGGAGCTGCTCCCTGCCATCATGCCCGAGAGCGCCCTGTACCCCATTCTCCCAACTGGAGATTTGTGGAGGGTGGCAGGGGGAGCCTCTGGAGCGAGCCCTGCATAGCTCCTGTCCCAGCGTCCCCCAGAACCAGCTCCCGCAACAGCACAACGGCGGCCCTGGGGGAACCTCAGAGGGCCTGCCTTCATCAGCGTTCTCCAGGGAGAAGAGCCCAGGGAGGGCGGGGGAGGGGGAGGGGGAGCTGTGGCTTATGACAAGAGACTTGTGGGACATGGACACAGAATTGTGGGGGCCAGGAAGTCCCACAGGGTGCCAGCTGGAGAACCAGGCAAGCTGACTGTGATCCGAGCTGACCGCTGACCCGGGAAGCTGGCACAGGGGACAGTGCCAGAGCCCAAGGGCCTGAGAACTGGAAACACCAACATCAGCTGGACGAAGAAGCCACCGCTGGACCCCAGAGAACAAACATGCCCACCCCCTCATCCCCAGTGCTGAGCCGCTCTCCACCTGGACAACGCCCCCTCTCACCTGCAAGTCTCCATGCTCCTTCCAGTGGCTTCCAGAGGCATCCCGACAGACACTGCTTACAGGATTTTTTTTAAGCCTTTCAAAACCAAAGAGGACCAGAAAGATCTCCATGACTCCTGCATGGCTCCCAGCCCTAGATACCTGGTGTCCACAATTCCCAGAGGCCACGGAATGTGTGCAGGGTGTGGGACGGGACCAAGCTGGCCAGGAGGGAGCAGCACCCTCCTCTCAGTATGCAGCCCTTCCGCAGCCCTGATGCAGCCTTGGGGAGCCTGCCACCGGGTTCCCCAGCCCACATCCCAACCACCAGCCCCCCACTCCTGCCAGCAGTGCAACCACTCCCCAGGTCAGGGGGTGAGAAGCCTGTACCCCAGCCCCACCACGGGGAGCTCCGAACCCCAGCCATTCCCAGGGCTGGTGGTGCCCGGATGGCCCTTGGCAGTAGATCACGTTTCAGCCCGAACGTCGCTGGAGCCAGTGGCAGCTTGAGGAACGCCAGAATGCCATGCCACCACCTCCCAGAGGGCCGTGAAGACCCGGAGCAGAAACCAAACGCAGGCAGGGAGCCTGTGCGCTTACAACCAAAGAAGGGCAGTGCTGAGGACGGAGGAGCGGCATGGAGCGGCAGAGCGAGAAACCACGGGCCCATTCCAGCCCATTCCAGCCGCACACCACCCCTGCACCCCAGCATGCCATCCACCACCGGAGCGCGGCCTCGGCAGCCAGCAAGCACCGGAAAGGGCCTGCGGTCCCCAGCTTCCTCTGAGCTGGGTTCCCCTCTTGCCCGCAGAGCTTGGAAAACCAAGGCACCCTCTGCCCGGCCCCACCAAGAGAAGACATGGGGGCCAGGTATGAGCACCCCCCACCCCCGCAGTGGGGCCAGGACAGCATTTCTGCCCCACGCTCCCGGCACCCCCTGGCACAGGGCTTCGTGGAATCACTCAGAGGAATCTCACAGCTTTCTGTGTCTCCACATAGCCCAGGCCAGCGGACACATCAACTTGGGGCTGCCCGGCAGTGAGGGGCGGGCTCGGTCCCCAGCAGTGGGGTTCAAGGTGCCCTGCAGAAATAGAGGAAACTGAAGAGTTGGGTGACTTAGCAAAGCTTTCCTGAGCACCTACTTTGCATTAGGTTCCTTGAAAGAATGAGGGGTATTCAAAGACACGGATGAGTCTCACCTCTGACCTCCGACCCCGCACTCTCCTCTGACCTCTCCAGACACAGTCAGTGCTGGAAGGTGACTGTGCCCTTCTGCCTCACCAAAGATACACGCTGTGACAGCTTGGCCCTTCCGGGCAGGGGACAGTGCCCGGCTGATGTTGCCAGGGTGAAGGTCTCAACAGGAAGAAACGCAGGCAGGGGAAGCTGGCATTGACTCCGACCAGGTGCCTGCCAGGCAGCGTGTGCCAGGCACTGGGCTCAACCCTTTCCAGGCAGGCAGCAGTGGCCCTGTGAGGTTGGTGGGCCTGGGGAGGGTGTGTGGCCTGTGGTGGCAGAACCCAGCCCCTCAGTCCCTGGGCTGGGCAGGGTGGGTCTCTAAAGCATTCACCCATCTGCAGTTGAATGGAACCTCAGCGGGGCCTACCTGCAGCCTGGCCACCTTGAAGGTGGAGAGAGAGCGCTGAGAGGCACCGGGTGGACTGGATGGACCTCAGCCCCGCGCCGGGTGCACTCAACCCTCAGAGAAATCGCTGGTGCCAAGGGGGTTGGTTCTCAACCCAGAGCCCAGTTGCTCTGCAGGGAAATTGCTCTATAGGGTCAGCCGCGGGCCACAGAGAGCCACTGCCTCCCCTGACCTCTGCTGCAGGCCTTCTGTCCAGGCACGTGGTGACAGTCCGCCAGCCGGAGGGGGGACAGTATCAGCGTAGCCAAGGACGCGCAAATATTCCAAGCTTTGTTTTGCCCACCATGCTGCTCCACGTGCATGTCATTAAATATGTGAAAACTGTGTTGATACTAAACAAGAGTGGAACCTAAACCCTGCTCTTTGCTCTTCTTCATGAGAGGTCATTGTTGGCCGAGGGGGAGTGAGGTAGGTGGGCCTGGGCGGAGAGAGGGAGGGGCCAGCTGTAGCTGGGAGGAGCTCAGGGCTGGGTGGAGCTGATGACCAAAGGTGAGGGTGATGCAGCTAGGGAGTGAGCATGTTTCCAAGCTACCCAAAGGTCACACCTCATCCAGCTCCTCCTCCTGACTGAGACACAGGTGTTCTTCTATGTCAGGGCTTGAATCTGGAGGTCATGGTTAGAGACTCAGAGACCCCAGAATGACACCCAATGTCATTTTCAGGTAACAAACACGAGACTAAGGGTTTGGCATCTTTTGGTGTGTGTGTGTGTGTGTGTGTGTGTGTGTGTGTGTGTGAATCAAACCCAGGACTTCATGCCTACTAAGCAAATACTTTACCACTAAAGTACATCCCCACCTGAGGGACTGTCAGGGGAGAGTTGGGGGCTGGGGTATGCATGATTAAGCAGTCCCAGTCCAAGTGTGACCTAGCTGATCATTAACTCAGGTTCTGCAGCACTGTTCCTGCTGTCCCCACTTCAGGGGGACAGCGTGATGTCCCCAGAGGTGACGGCTCCTGCCCTGCCGCAGCCTAGCCGCACAGGCCGTGGTCCTCGCGGGGCCGGTCTGTCCTGCACACTCTGCTGCTCCTTTGCTTGAGTAGTTTCACTCCCTCTTGGTAAAGGTGTTGTCTACCAGTTCAGACCTTCCTGAAACCCGACAGAGGCTCAGAGTGAAGGAGACAGATGGAAAACAGAGGCTGCAAGGCCGACCTTCTCTCTCTCTCTTTTTTTTTTGGTTGGTCCTGGGACTTGAACTCTGGGCCTGGGCTCTGTCCCTCAGCTCTTCAGCTCATTGCGAGCACTCTACCACTTGAGCCACAACACCACTTCCAACTTTTTCTGCTATGTGTTACTGAGGAATAGAGCTTAGGGCTTCATGCCTGCAAGACAAGCTCTCTACCACTGAGCCGCTTTTCCAGCTCATCTCCTGCTTTTAGTGAACTCTTGGGCCCAAGGAAAGAGTCTGTGCTTTTCAGTAAAAGCACCTTCTGTGCACATGCTATGTAATACTGTCCAAAGCCACCCACCCACGAGTCAGTGCAGTCTCTATCTGAATTCTGCATGGCTTTCCAACATCCATGAGTTGATTGTGGAGGAAGAGACACACAGATCCTACAGGTCAAGGAACTCATAAGAGTCAAAACGATTTAATCTTTAAAACAGAAAAATGTTGGGAAACTCACTCTTAGTCACTTACAAAACTCACTACAAACCTGGAGTGATCAAGGTGTAGAGCAGCGGCGATGCAGCGTGAGGACAGACATACATGACAGTAGAATGGAATCAGAGTCAATTTACCACCAGTTGATTACCAAAAGGACTTCAGGACAACCCAGTGGGCAGGCAGAGACTAACCTTTTCAAAGGTTAATCAGTGCTCTGGGATAAAAGAAGGAAACTGTACATCACCTTTATAATAATAGTAAAATAGTTAATAATTAAAAAAAGAATGAAATTGTGCCAGAGGCATATACGCAAAAAATTAAAAATGATCAAGTGTTGAAATGAAAGAACTGAAACTATAAAACTTAGAAGTACTGTACAATGGCTCACACTTGTCATCCTAGTTATTTAGGAGGCTGAGATCTGAGGACTGTGGTTCAAAGTCAGCCCAGGCAGGAAAGTCTGTGAGACTCATCTCCAATCAACTGCCAAAAAAGCCAGAAGTAGAGCTGTGGCAGAGGTCTGGGAGAGCCCCTAGGGCCTTAGTTCAAACCCCAGTATTCACACACACACACACAATCTTGTGCTTCAAAGAACTATCAAGAAAGTGAAAAAGATAACTCATAGACTGGGGAGAAAGCCTTGACAGGCCTCTGGAGGGCAGAGGCAGCCCAGAAAAGCCACTTCCTTATACACCACCTGTCCCAATCGTTCTTCGTGCTTCCAGGGCACTAGCCTGAAACTGCTCAAACTCGCAATACAAGTTACATGATAAAAGTTCCTGCTGACCCCAGCCATATAAACCCTGCTACACTCAGACTCTGCGACCTCTCTGATCCAACCAGGGAGTTCACCCGGGAGCGTACCCCAATAAACTTTCTTTTCTTGACCTTTACCTCCTCTTGCATGTTCTTTCCTTTTCTAAAACCTTACATAACTCTTTGCAAACCAGAGAATAAGAAGTACTGATAAACAAAACAAAAACACCCGCATAGGGCTGGGAAGGTGGCCCAGTGGTAGAGCGCTTGCCTTGCATGCATGAGGCCCTGGGTTCCATTCCTCAGCACCACAGAAGCAAAAAGAAAAAAGCCGGAAGTGGCGCTGTGGCTCAAGTGGTAGAGTGCTAGCCTTGAGCTGAAGAGCTAAGGGACAGTGCCCAGGCCCAGAGTTCAGGCCCCACAACCAGACCCAAAAAAAAAAAAAAAAAAAACACCTGCATACACTCATTGGTGATGGTGCAGACACTTTGGAAAGTAATTTAGTCATTCCTCAAAAACTCAGTTAGTATATGACCCACCAATTCCAATACTAGGTGTACACACCAGAAAACTGAAAGTACATTGCACAGAAACTTATATACATTTATCTTCACAACATCATTGCTCATAATAACCAAAACAAAAACAAAAACCTGCCAGGTACCAGTAAGTCACACCTGTAATACCTAGCTACTCAGGAAGCTGAGATCTGAAGATCAAAGTTCAATACCAGCAGAGCAGAAAAAGTGGAGAGACTTTTACCTCAAATTAACCATTAAAAAGCCAGAAGTGAGGGTGTGGCTTGATCAATTGGCATGCCAGCCTTGAGCAAAAAATCCAAGTGAGATCTTAAGACTGAGTTCCAGCCCAGTACCACCACCACACACAAAAAAGGGAAACCCAGCCGGGCGCTGGTGGCTCACGCCTGTAATCCTAGCTACTCAGGAGGCTGAGATCTGAGGATCACGGTTCAAAGCCAGCCCCGGCAGGAAAGACAGTGAGACTCCTATCTCCAATAAAACCACCAGAAAACCGGAAGTGGCGCTGTAGCTCAAGTGGTAGAGCGCTCGCCTTGAGCTGAAGAGCTGAGGGACAGCGCCCAGGCCCAGAGTTCAAGCCCCACGATCGACAAAAAAAAAAAAAAAGGGAAAACCCAAATGTCTATCACCTGATATGAAAATAGTAATACCATGCAATGGAATATTATTTGGCCATAGAAATGAAGTACAGATACATACTTCTAGATGAATCTTGAGAACATTATCCCAAGTAAAAGAAGGCAGTTACAAAAAGTCACCTATTGTATGATTTCATTCATTTGAAATGCTCAGAATAGGAAAATCTATTAAAGGAAAAAGTTCTGATTAGTGGTTGCCAACACCTGGGAAGTAATTGCAAATGAGTAGCTTCCTCCGTTGGAGAGGGAAATGTTCTGAAATTAGATTGCAGTGGATGCTTGCATAACTTGATGAATACATGAAAAGCTACTAAGGTGACCTTAGGTGAATGTCATTGTAAGAATCCATCCCAGCCACCTGGGGGGACCACGTGGAGACAGTCACACACGGGAGAAGATTTATAAGAATGTTTAGCCGGGGGCGGGGGGGGGGGGG
>NW_012267303.1:4490433-4492547 GCF_000151885.1 Dipodomys ordii
CTAAAATTTTGACAACGTTTAGACATCTTTGCTAACAAAGCACATCAGATGGTTGGGCCTCAGTTACTAGGGCCTGTGAAAAGAGCAACTTGTTAGCAAGGCACCTTAGAACAGATGGAGTAGTAAACTTAGTGGAAGGTTAAGGGACAGATGGGGCCAAACCCTTAACCCACCACGTGGCCAAGATGGCGAATTTCTGAAAAAATGCAAAGAAACCCTGAACAAATAGATCAAGCCTACATTGGCTAGCCTTTGAGAGGGAACCTAGAGGGGGGTCCCTGGGACCCAGCCTGCGTCACACTCTTCAAGGCACAAGCCAAAAAGTTGTAGAAAAAAAGGGTAGAAAGTTGGACATGAATGGCAGAGAGCAAAGAAAGCCTGAAATTAAACAACTTCTGACCATTTACCATTGCAGTAGCAAAAACTGTACATCTGAGAATGGCATAAAAATGAGGCGCTCTGGCTTTCCAGGGAGCGCAGGAGACATTTTAAAGGGGTTTCATGGCTCAGGCGTGATCCGAGTCACGGCACCATTTATGTTAGGTTTTTAAAAGAGGTAGCCAAGTAAGAACAGCACCAGCACGCACGTGGTATTCAGGTAAGGGGTAGGTTTATTCAGTAGACCTGCTGAGACCAGGCAAGGTTGGCACTCCATGCGGCTGGGAAAGGCCTGGGAATGAGAGAGAGCTGGAAAAGAGAGGAAAGAGAGAGGAAAGAGCTAGAAAAGAGCAGAGAGAGGGGTAAGAACAGTAGCACTCACGTGGTATTCAGGTAAGGGGTAGACCTGCTGGGACCAGGCAAGGTTTGCACTCCACGTGGCTGAGAAAGAGAGGAGAGAGAGAGGAAAGAGCTAGAGCAGAGAGAGCTAGAAAAAAAGAACAAGAGCAAGAGAATAAGAGCAAGAGAGCGTCTGGGCCTGGGCTAGGCCTTATGTAGGGTATGGGCGGGGCAAGGTGTGGCCACATCAAATTCAGTCGTGACCTCAGCGGATGCAGATGTGACCTCTTCCAGGTGCCCCAGTTGCCTAGGTAACGCAGGTACTGGGTGGAGACTTTGCTGCGAGGAGGGTGTGAGTCTGCTAGCCATCCAGGAGCGGACCTTACACTCTGTATCGTTCCAATTTTAGTATATGTGCTGCCGAAGCGAACACTGTCCCTGAGCTTTTTGCTCAGGGCTAGTGCTCTACCTCTTGAGCTACAGCTCCACTGATGTCTTTTCTCATTAATTGGAGATAATAGTCTCACGGACTTTCCTGCCCGGGCCGGCTTCGAACTGCGATCTTCAGATCTCAGCCCGCTGAATAGCTAGTTTTGTTTGTTTTGTTGGTCGTGGGGCCTGAACTCTGGGCCTAGGCGCAGTCCCTCAGCTCTTCAGCTCAAGGCAAGCACTCTACCACCGCTTCCGATTTTCTGTTTATTGGCGGTAAGAGTCTCTAGGACTTTCCTGCCCAGGCGGGCTTTGAACCGTGATCCTCAGATCTCAGCCCGCTGAATAGCTGGGTTTACAGGCATGAGCCACTAGCACCTGGCTGGCACAGCTAGTGTTAATTTAATTGCATAAGTTTGCTGAGGTTCCAAATATGGGGAAATTGGGATGGGCCACAATTCTGCAGCACACAACCCCTTAAGCAACCAAGAGAACCCGAGAACCACCCCTACCTGCGGGGAGGCGTGGCCAGGGCCCGGCCGCAGCTCCGCCCATCAGAACAGCCTCTTCCGGCTCTGAGCACGAGGGACGCAGAACCCGCCCTCCCGGCATCCCCTGCGGCAGCCGCAGAATGAATGAAAAATGACACGCTTCCCTGCACCGCGCGTGCGCAAGCGCCGGCAGCCTGCGCCGACTGCCGCACGTGCACTGGGACCCAGACTCCGCGCACGCACGCTGCGCACGCGCATGTGGCTTTCAGAAGTTCGGCCCGGCGTGGGTCGGGCGGTAGGCGGTGCTGCGCAGAGCGGAGGATGGGGCGGGGCGGGGCGGGGCGGAGGACGCCGGGGCCAGGCGGGCCTGCGGAAGGCGCGTGTCCCAGCCTTGGTGCTGCTGCGGACCACGGGGCCATGGAGGCCGAGCTGAGCTCTGAGCGCAACGGCCAGGCTCGGGCGCCCGAGGACAGCGCG
>NW_012267303.1:4492973-4514797 GCF_000151885.1 Dipodomys ordii
GGGGGGAAGGAGGGAGCCGGGCCGGGGAGGGGGGTGCGGGGCGGAGAGGGGGCCCGGGTGGGGGGGTGCGGGAGAGCGACGGAAACTCCGCCTTCTTGGCTGGGGGCGGCCTGGAGTTGGGGAGCCCGTGGTCTCAGCCTGTGCCCCGATCTGGGGTCCTGGGCCGGGCCGGCCGGCGCTGAGGCCCCAGCTGTGTGCCGCCCCGGGGCGGACCCGTCACCCCGCCGGGGGATGCGAACCGCGGCTGGGGCTCGTCCGAGGCTGTCTGCCTCCTGCCGAGAGCTGGAGCCTGTGCGTTTGGGGAGCTGCGTGCGCTCCAGCGCCTGGTGGTTCTTCATGCCTGGGAGCCTTGGTCATAAGGAACACTGAGGCTGGGAGACAAAACTTTTAAAGAGGCTCGGATGCCTTTAGATGCGCCTGGTTTTTGTGGGAACAGTTCCATCCTGCTGCCTGCTGGCTCTAACCTGGGGTTCCCCAGGGTCCCCCTTCCCGGCAGAGGGGTGGCGAGTGAGCCCTGGGATTAGCGGATTTACCCAGGCGCTCAAGCTAGGGCGGCTTCAGGGCCAGCCAGCCAGGGCTCTGTCCTAAGCTGGAGCCAATTCCTCTTGAGTACTCATGTCCCACTTTGAGATAGTTAGGGGTGCAGGTGACCAGAAGGAACTTCAGAGCCCAGAGGAATGTGTCTCACAGAGATCTAGAAGCCCAGAGTCTGGCTGACTGAGAGCCCAGGGATTGAACCAGGTATCTTCCTACCACAACACACTCTTGTAACCCCATCAGCAAGAAGGCAGATCGCCACAGTTGATAAACTGAATTATAGGCGTCTTTATTGGCAAGGCGGGTGACTGCGTTGGGCATAGGCTTCCCAAATCATGCAGCTCCCAGAGAGCTCGAAGCTAGTCTTTTAAAGATAAAAGCCACATTATCCCAAGCAACATGTGAAGGTTTTAATTTTTTTCCTTTTCATAGCATACAAAAGCAAGAATGAGCATTGTTAGCAGGTCTAGACTTATTTCCTGGAATGCTGGGCACATGGAACCTTTTGGGGGTTTTCACAGCACCCTCTAAGCAAATGGCAGCTCTGGGGTTAGGGGCCTTTATCCTTGGGGGATAAATGGCATTTCTTCTGTTGGGCTTCTTGTTTAAGGACATAGCCTACTTCAATACAAGCGGCTAGCTCAGTGCTAGCGCATGTGCGAGGCCCTGTTCTGTCCCAGCACTGCCAAACAGCAGCAAAACACATGCCCAAGGGTATTCAGTGAGAGTAACGGTTCAAAATTTGAATTTTGCTCTTTTCCTGGGCCAGCTGTTTGCTGTGGAGGAGCATGCTGGCGGAAGCAGGGATCCTGAGATCCCTGTTCTCTGGGGTCTGTGACCACGGGGGACTGGGTGGCAAGGTGCCAAGTACATAACCTTGTCACAAGTCCAGGTGCCTCCGTTTGGTTTAACAGGCTCCGTGTGAGTGGTGCCTCCCCACAGCTGGGTCTTCTAACAGTGTCTTTGCCCCATCACCTGCCCTTCCCTGAAGGCTCACCCTGGTCCCAAGCCTGTGCTGTGGTGGAAGCAGACCCCCGGGAAGATACAAAGAGGATCCCTGTGTGGGTGAAAGGGGGCCATGTGGGATCCCCTAGGTCCTGCCCTGCCTGAGCCCTGTCTTGGTGTGGGAAGCAGAGTGATGAGAAGTTACCACCAGGGAGCTAGGGGTGTCAGGAAAGATAAGCTCCAGCTTGTAGAGGCGGTCACTAGAATTCCCAGTCCTGCCCTGGCCAGTCCCGCTGCTGTGTCCTGGCCAGGGGCGGCCTGTGTCTTTCCATAGCTCTCACATGCAGAGCTGAGTCATTCTGAGTCATGAAGAACCTGCACGGGGGCCAGGCCAGGGAGGATACCAGCAGGAGCCGCACCTGCACAACCACAGGTGATCAGGCCCTCATCTGTGCCGGGCCAGTGCCTTGGTGCCTTGCCTTGGATCTAGGCTTCAGAAGGAGAGGAGTGACTTAGACTCTACCACCAGCTCCTCTGCCAGAACCTTCCATAAAGCTGCTTCTTGGCGGTTTCCCTAGGGGCTCCTCTGGTCCCACCTTTGGTGTTTGGCACCCTATTGCACAGCACAGGAGAAGCCAAGGTTTGAGGAAGCCTCGGGCGTGAGTTCCATCCCCCAGCTTCCTTCCTAATCTTCAGGGCAAGGCTGCTTGGGCCTCCTCGGGATGGCTTCGAGAGTTGAGGAGAACTTAGCTTCAGGCTCTGTGCTTTTCTCCTTCTAGGAACCCACTCATGTCTCCAGTGCCCCACACAGCCCTCCCAGTGCAGCAGAGTAGTTTCCCCGGGCTCTGAGGGCCTGGCCCTTGACGGGCTCCCAGCCCAGGCAAGATCCCCTGTGATCCGTCTCCCCTCCGCAGTGGCACACTGGACACTCCCCGCCTGCCAAAGCTGCCTGTGCCTGCAGAGGTGGCTCATTCCAGCCGGCGCAGAGTGCTGGGAAGAGAAGGTGCAAGGCAAGAGCTAGCTAGGTCTGGTTGCCTCCCTGCAGTGGGCCGGGAACTTTACGGCATGTTTCCGCTAACTCACAGGAGGACACCCACAGCTCTGGCCTGTTCACAGTTCCTTCTCTCCCAGTCCTTTAATCCTCCCAGCAACCCCGGAGGAAGGCCACTGCACGCACCGGGAAACAAGCAACAAGTGGCCGAGTACTTTGTTCAAGGGCACATAGGTTGAAGCAGCAGTTACAAGATCTGAACCACAGAGGCAGTCTGAAAATCCGAACCCCCCCTCCCCCCGCTCTCCCCCCCCATGGCTTTGCTGGCTCCCACAGAGAACACGTAAGTGACTGGAACAGCAGAACTGCTGACAAGAGGCCAGCGTGTCTGCTTTTCTAGCTGCTTGAGGTTCAGAAGTGGCCTTGGAAACCCAAGCCCATGCTTCCTGTCTTGAGGACTTGCCGCAGGCCCCTCAGGCCCCGAGCTGCCTACGTGTGCTGACCAGTGATGTAGAAGACTCCATTAGATTACCTGGCTGCCCTGGTCTTACATTATTTCTGATGAGAAGGAAGTCCAATTGTGTTTTCCCTATAGAACAAGCACTGTGGCCATATCCAAGCTTGGTGTCCTGTGCGGCTGTGGCGTAGATCAGGTCCCTGTGATATCCCTGGGAGTCTGTCGGATTTTGTGGGGAGATTGTCAATGACATGCCCAGCTTCCTTCTTGCTTTTCAAAGGGGTCTGATGGCCTTCCGGCCTGTGCATGGCCCGCATCCCCTGCTGCCTGTGCTCTGACCCCAGGTTTTTGACGCCGGGGAGATGTTTGGGATAATGCAAGTGCAGGAGGTAGAAGAGGATGCTGTGGAGGATGAGGCTGCCGGGGAAGCCCGGAGGAAGCAGCCCAACCCAGGCGGGGAGCTGTGCTACAAGGTCATCGTGACCAGTGAGAGCGGGCTGCAGGCCTCAGACCCCAACAGGTAGGAGCCATGGCTGGATGTGCATGCTGTCAGAGCCCGCTTCTGTGTAGAGTTCACCAAGACACTGGCTGTTGGACAGCCCTCATGAGCCAAGCTCCATGCTTGTAACCCCCCCCCCAAGACAGCCGATGTCCAGCCTTGCTTCCCGGTTTCTGAGTGTGTCCACACCGGCAGTCCAGAAGTACCTCTATGACCCTGGACCCTGATGGTGCCTCCCACTATAGGTGTGTTTCAGGTCCCACAGTTTTGCCAAAGAGATCAGGACTCTCCCCCGCCCCCGGGGAAGATTCCCTGTGACTACTTCCGTTGGTGAGGGGTCTAGGTGCTGCACCCCAAGGCCCTGCAGCCTTGCTGAACCAGACACGGGGCTGGCCTGGTCTTCCTCAGAGCCACTCAGTCCTTGGAGCAGGTCACAGATGAGACCCGAGACCCAGGGCTGCCTTCTGCCCAGGACCACTGTCCTCAGCAGTGCCAGGCTGCCCGCTCTTCTGCCAAGTAAAGAAACTTGCTGTCCTCTGAGGGTCCCCAGAATCCAGGCTGTCCTGCTTTGTCTGTGTCCTTCTCCACCTGTAGGTGGTGGGCATCCAGCCCACCCTGTGGCTCTGCGCAGCACCCCATCTGCCACTCCCTGTGCTTCGTCCCACTCACAAATTAGTCTTTCCCGGCTTCTAGGTCCTAGCAGGCTCCTCCATCTCCTTTGCCCACCTGCACCTGCGGTACCTCAAGCACCCGGCACACACCGATAAAGGCCCACTCTGCAGTTTGTTTTAGGGCATGCAAACAAATTTAAAAGATAGAAGTATACTCTCTCAGCTACTCTAGAGGTTAAGCTAGGGAGGGAGGAGGAGAGCTCAGGACCCTCCTGAGAAAAGTTAGCAAGGTCCTGTTAAAACAACAAACAAAATCAACAACTAGCTACTCAGAAGGCTGAGATCTGAGGATCAGGGTTCAAAGCCAGCCCTGGCAGGAAAGCCCATTAGACTCTGATCTCCAGTTAACCACCAGAAAACTGGCAGTGGAGCTGTGGTTCACAGTGGTGGAGCACTTGCTTTGAAGCTAACGCGCTCAGGGACAGCTCTGAGTTAACAGCTCCACAACCAACAACAAAAAAGGATTGGGGATATGGCTCAAATGGTAGAATGCTTGCCTAGCATGTAGCCCTGGGTTCTATCAAACGAGGAAAAAAGACTGGCACCAATGACTTACCCATATAATCCTAGCTACCCAGGAAGCTGAGATCTGAGGATTGCAATTTGAAGTCCACTCAGGTAGAAAAATCATGAGATTTTTTTCCTCACAGGCCCTAGTTCAGGACCCACTTTAGGGACCAATAAAGGAAAAGCTGGGCACCAGTGGCACATGCCTATAATCCTAGCTTCTTGGGAGGCTGAGATCAGAGGATTGAAGTTCCATGCCAGCCCGGGCAGAAAAGTCCTTTACATCCCATCTCAAGGCAAGAGGCTGGGTGGGGTGACACACTTACCACAACTTCTACGGAAACAAAAAGCAGGAGAGCATTATGGTAGTGTGCATTTTGGTAGGAAGCAAGGCTCCATCTCAGAAATAGCCAGCACAGTAAAACTTGAAGGTATGGCTCAGCAGCAGAACATCTGCCTAGCAAGCTCTGGGCCTTATTTCAAATCCCAATACTGCCCCCCAAAACAAATGCTCATATGAGCACAATAAGATTCCTGCCTTTGCCCTGAGCCCAGAGCTTCTGCTGTTGCTTTCATTCTGCAGCGGGAATACAGTCAGAGCAGCTGAGGGGCTGCCTCGCTCATAGAGCACCTTCTTGTTGGGAGCCAGCGAAGCTCCGGGCCATGGCCTACTCAGGCCCTGTCCTGGAATGTAGAAGGCCACACCTGGCCTTAGACCTGCTGCTAGAGTGCCTGCCCCACCCCAGCGTTGTGGGAGCTGCATAGGCCATGGACAGTCACGACAGGGCAGAAAGCCCACTGTGGGGTGAGTGCCGTGTGTCTCCTCTGCACACCTGCCTGCTGCTGCTCCTGTGTGTGGAGTCATGGTTTGGCTTTTTGTTTTTTATTGAATTGAACCCTGGGTCTCATGCATGCCAGACAAGTGTCTTAACCACCTGAGCCAAGGCCCCAGACTTTGTTTGCTTGTGTGGTTTTTGTTTTTGTTTTTGGCTCAGGCGTGAGGCTTGAGCTTTGGGCCTGGGCACTGTCCCTGAGCTCTGCAGCTCAAGGCGAGTGCTCTACCACTTGAGCTACTGGTCCACTTCCATTTTTCTGGTGGTTAACTGGAGATAAGAGTCTCACAGGGGGGGCTGGGAAAGTGGCTCAGTGGTAGAGCGCTTGCCTTGCATGCTCAAAGCCCTGGGTTCGATTCCTCAGCACCACATAAGCAAAAAAGAAAAAAGCCGGAAGTGGCTGTGGCTCAAGTGGTAGAGTGCTAGCCTTGAGCTGAAGAGCTGAGGGACAGCGCCCAGGCCCAGAGTTCAGGTCCCACGACCGGACCCAAAAAAAAAAAGAAAAGAGTCTCACAGGGGCTGGGAAGATGGCTCAATGGTAGAGCGCTTGCCTTGCATGCCTGAGGCTCCGGGTTCGATTCCTCAGTACCACATAAGCAAAAAGGAAAAAGCCAGAAGTGGCGCTGTGGCTCAAGTGGTAGAGCGCTAGCCTTGAGCTAAAGAGCTGAGGGACAGCGCCCAGGCCCAGAGTTCAAGCCCCACAACCGGACCCAAAAAAAAGAAAAAAAAAAAAGTCTCACAGACTTTCCTGTCTGGGCTGGCTTTGAACCATAATCCTCAGAGTTCAGCCTCCTGACTAGCTAGGATTACAGGTGTGAGCCACCAGCACCCTGCTTATATTTCAGTTTTGATACAGATTCTTGTTCAAACTCTGCTCCAACTGGCCTTAAACTCAAGGTCCTCTTACCTCCTCCAGAGTTGCTGGGATTATGGGTATGTGGCACCATGCCTGGCCAGCCTTTGCTCTTGATGGTGCTGGTGCTGCTACAGGAAGCAGGAGGGACTGCTCGGGTCTGCCCCGCAGCAGCTGGGAGCCAGTGGCTGACACTTAGGCTCGGTGTCTGCAGCGCCACCACACTCAGTGTGTTCAGCTACTTTTTGTTCAGTCCATGTGGAAAGGAAGTCCACTCAGGAGAAGGAAGTCTTGTTCAGGGCCACACACTGAGGAGACGACCAGGATTGTGGCTGAGGCCTAGAGACTCCAAAACCATTACCATGGTGCTAAAGAAACAGCTTCAAAAGAGTTGGGTGCTAGGTTCGGTCACAGCCCTGAGCCTCTTCCCCTTTCCTGCGCACCGAGCCTGCCTGGCGCTCATGCCACACGTGGCCTGTGCTTTCAGCATCTTCCTCATCGACCACGCCTGGACGTGTCGCGTGGAGCATGCGCGCCACCAGCTGCAGCAGGTGCCCGGGCTGCTGCACCGCATGGCCAACCTGATGGGCATTGAGTTCCACGGCGAGCTGCCAAGTGCTGAGGCTGTGGCCCTGGTGCTGGAGGAGATGTGGAAGTTCAACCAGACCTACCAGCTGGCCCACGGGGTGAGCTCACCCCCAGGCCCGGGGCAGGGAAGACGGCCACAGTGTGCAGGCTGGGCTTCCCCCGTGGCCCGTGGAGGCCCTGCACAGTCCCTGGGGTCAACCAAGGTTGTGGGCCCGGTGCCCACCCAGCCCTTGGCCTCACTCTTCATAGCTTTATGAGAGTGATGGCTTTGGGCCCAGATGACTTGGCCCTTCATTATTCCTTTCTAATCCCGTCCCTCTGTCTCCCTCTTACACACACACACAGCACACACCACACACACACACACCAGAAGAGGCTCAAGCTCTCATTACTCATCCATGTGGCTTTGAGAGACTCCTTTCCTTTACCCCACCCCAACCCTGACTCAAGTCCCCCTGGCCCCAGAGAGCAGGGAACGCAGACACCCCCGTGTTTGTTGCAAAGCACTGCCCCCCCCCAGCAAGTTCTCACAGCACCCCATGGCCGGCCCTGTCCAGGAGGCCTGGGACTCCCAGGCCCAGGGCAATTTGGCGGAGGTGCATGTGGGTGGAGGGGTGCCCAGAAGGGCGGTGGGGGGGGGGGCACGTGGCTGACACTGACCCCGCTGTGCCCGCAGACGGCAGAGGAGCGCGTGCCCGTGTGGTACATCATGGACGAGTTTGGTGCGCGGATCCAGCACGCGGATGAGCCCAGCTTCGCCACCGCACCATTCTTCTACGCACCCCAGCAAGTGGCTTACACCCTGCTGTGGCCCCTGCGGGACCTGGACACAGGTGGTAAGTGAGGCACCCGCCCGTCCCGGAGGATAGGCCTGGGAGCGGCCGCGGCCCCCGCTGATGGGCACGCGTGTCTCCACGCAGAGGAGGTGACCCGGGACTTTGCCTACGGAGAGGCAGACCCTCTGATCCGGAAATGCAGGCTGCTGCCCTGGGCCCCCGTTGACATGCTGGACCTCAGCTCCTCCACGCCCGAGCCGCCTGCCGAGTATTACCAGGTGTGCCCTCTGCCTCTGACCCCAGGCCTGTGTGCTTGGTGGTTTCTGGAACGTTCTCCATCCAGTCACCAAATGTTTCTGAATGCCAACTGATGCCAGACCCTGAGCTGGTTACTGTGGGAGGGAGGGAAGCATTTGGTGAGAGACAAGGGCTCGGCGTGGGCAGGAGTTCCCCCATTGCGCAGCCTGCACCTGTCCCGACCTCAGTCCCGGGCGCCTGGTGCTGGAATCAGGGCCCCAGGGGCTCGGCTGAGCTGGACTGGGCCGGGCCCAGGGCCTGGGGGCAGTAGGGGTGGGGAAGGGTAAATAGGCTGGGCAGTTGGATCTTGCTCATCACCAGCTCACCTCACTGTGCCCCCACGGTGGGTGTCTGTGGGTGCTCACGCTTTTACGTCAAGTGGGGAACCCTGCACGGCCCCTGTGTGCTTCACATCGTCTTGGGTGGCCTCCGGTGCCTCATGCAGTGGTGCGAGCCGTTGTCAGTACGGTGCTGCTTGGGGAGCAGTGACCAGGACAAAATGCCTGCCGCGTCCCTCCGCGTGAAATGACTCCTCAAGTGTATTTGACACACTATCAGTTAGATACGGATAGACAACCCATGGGTGCAGAGGCCTGAGCTCCAGGGCACAGCGGGCCCTAGCACTCTAGGCTACTTCTGAGCTGTGGGCCCAGCGGTGCTGCTCAGAAGTGCAGGCTGGCGGGGAGACCTCACGCGAGGAATGGGGCTCGGTGAGGCTTTGGCCAGGGGAGGGCAGCTGGGGTCCAGCGCCAAGGGGACGTGAGAGCCACAGAGCCCATCGCGTGTGAGGCTGCGGCGTGCCCGAGGGTTGTGGGAAGGCCTCGCGGGGGCAGCGCTGTGCTGCGGCCCCGCCGTCCCTTGAGTGCTGCTGGCTGACGGCCTGCGGCCTGCCACGGTGGACACCTCCGAAGCAGCGGCTCTGAGGGAACCACGGTGCCACACAGACCCACAGGTGGACCTGTGCGTGGGGCTGGAGAGGGACAGGCACGCTGGCCTGGAGGCCGGCTGTTAATGGGACAAGAAGGGACGTTGGTGTGCGCCTTGGAAAGTTCTGAGGGAAGAGGAACAGGGAACAGGCCACCTGCCCTCACCTGGAACATCCTTGTTCCAGGCAACCGCTCAGGTCAGGCTGTGACCCACGTGGCTTCTGTGGAGCTGGGGTTTGGTGGCCCTCAGCGCTGCCCCGGCTGTACACCATGGCTGGGGCTGAGGCCCCGGTGAGGCGCTGCCTCTCCGTGGGCTGCCTCTCCGTGGGCTGCCCCGTGTCCCCGTGGCATGGTAACTGACCTGGCCAGAGAGAAAGTGAGAAGCCGCTCAGGACCTGGTGGCCCGCCTCCGGAGTGCCTCGTCTCCACTGCTGCTGCCCAGGAGACGCAACCGCTAGTGCGGCTACATTCAACGAGGTGGACTGAACTGTGCACTGAGCTGTGCCTTCGGAAGAGACGCAGCTCGTGGACCTGCCCCTGCGCCAGTATTAGGGCTTGAACTCAGGCTTGCTGATGGTCCCTTTGCTTTTTTTTGTCCAAGGTCTACCATTTGAGCCAAACTCTACTAACAGCTTTTTGGTTGTTAATTGTAGATTTTCACACACTGCTGCCCGGGCTGGCCCTCCACTGGCTGAAGCCTCGAGCCCCAATCCCCACCCCAGCCCGCACTTCTGAGCCCATGGCCCAGTGAGGCTACCCATGGCTCAGAAGCAGCTTGAAGTGCTCAGGGCCCACTGTGAGCTGGGAAGTGGAACTCCCTGTGTTTGAACACTCAAGACCTCTGCACCCATGGGTTCTACAGATCTTCAGATCTCAGCCTCCCGAGTAGCTAGGATGACAGGCGTGAGCCTCTGGCGCCCAGCTATGTGAACATGTGTCAAGCCCTCCAGCACTCCTCAGATCAACAGCCCCTGCAGAAGACGCCAGGCTCCTTCCCACCTGACTCAGGCAGTGCTGAGATCAAGAGCGACCTTGCCTGTCTCTTCTTGATGTAGAGTTGGGCGGTTCCATACCTGAGAGACTTTGACCCCAAGCCCCCCCAGGTGGTGGCCTAGTTCAGTCCTATCAGGGAGGCCCTGAGGTCCATTTTCAACTCTGCTCTCTTCCTTCCAGGCCATCTTGGAAGAAAACAAGGAGAAACTGCCACTTCCCATCAGCCCTGCAGCGTACCCCCATGACCACGTCTTCAAGTAAGTGTGTGTCCCTCGGTCACCATCCTCCAGGAGGGGACGAGGCAGATCGCGGTGCTTCTCTTCAGCCGTCCCAGGCCATCTGCCTGTATTGATCATTTTGTATGGCCTTCGAATCGTCATAAATTTCTCCATGGCCCCTGAGCTGCAGAGTTGAAAGCCAGCCTGGGCTGCATAGTGAGATCACTCGCCCAAAACAAGACCTGAAGCCGGGCGCTGGCAGCTCACACCTATAACCCTCAGGAGGCTGAGATCTGAGGATCACAGTTCAAAACTAGATTGGACAGGAAAGTCTGTGAGACTCTTTTTCTCTAATGAACCACCAGAAAACCAGAAGTGGCTCTGTAGCTCAAGTAGTAGAGCGCTTGCCTTGAGCTGAAGAGCTGAGGGACAGCGCCCGGGCCCAGAGTTCAAGAACCATGACCAACCAAAAATAAAGCCCAGTAGACTGCGGGAGAGGCGTGCCTGAGTCCCTAGGGCGGGAGCTGTCAGGCTGTCATCAGTGAGGAGCCGTGCCCCCTTACGCTGAGCTGGGTCAAACACCAGATTCTGCCTTTGTGGAATCCCCTCCTAGAGACCCCCAAACCTGGTTCCGCTGCTGGTGGGTGGGGTGCTCCTCTCCACCCCCACGCGGGCCCCAGCAGACCACAGGAAGCCCACTCAGCGCCCTGCTCACCGCGGGCTTCAGTCCCTCTCTAGGGACTGGATCTTCACCCAGTGCCAGCCGCCCAGTCCACCACAGCCCCTCCGGCCACCTTCACCCATTGTCCCACAGGCCTCTGCGCCCCACTTCACCTCTGCCCTGTGCTTGTCCTGACTGGCCTGCAGATGCCGCCATGGGAGAGTTCATCAGGGCTCCCATCCCATACCCACGCTCTGTGGCATCTGTTGTCAGAGCGGTGGTAGCAGCCCACCCTCTACCCCCATGGAGTATTGTTCTTAATGGCTTACACTGCCCTGTTCCATTCCGTCCACGGACGCAGGACCTAAGCTCCTGTCCTGAAGTGAGAATCTGGCCACATAGGGCACAAGGTGCCCAGCCCCTGCTGACCCGGAGCCCCGGGCAGGAGCTAACCCCACCCCCACCCCCCACAGGGTGCACACGGACGTGCAACAGGTGCTCAGCCACCTCACCCACCCGCGCTTCACCTTCACCCCAAGCGAGGCCGACGCCGACATCCTCTTCAACTTCTCTCACTTCAAGGACTACAGGTGGGGTGGCCCCCCAGCCCCCCGGGCCTCCGCCAGGCCCCCGCTGCGCTCTGAGCCAGCTGCTCCTCCACCCACAGGAGGCTCAGCCAGGAGCGGCCACGCGTGCTGCTGAACCAGTTCCCCTGCGAGAACCTGCTGACGGTGAAGGACTGCCTGGCGTCTGTGGCTCGCCGGGCAGGCGGCCCCGAGGGGCCCCCCTGGCTGCCCCGCACCTTCAATCTGCACACCGAGCTACCCCAGTTCGTCAGCTATTTCCAGCAGCGGGAGAGGCGGTAAGGCCCCCAGGCAGGCGGGACCCCAGACAGCCTGGTCCTGCCAACTTCCTACTCTCCTGGCTTCCTGGGAGACACTAGCTCGCCTCACAGTGGGCCTGGGGCCTGCGCCTCTGGTGCAGCCTTGCCAGCCCCCCACTCCCCTAGGGGTGAGGACAACCACTGGATCTGCAAGCCCTGGAACCTGGCCCGCAGCCTGGACATGCACATCACCAAGAGCCTCCACAGCATCATCCGGCACCGCGAGAGCACCCCCAAGGTGGGGCCCGGCCCAGGCCTGGGTGGTGGGCGGGGTCCGCGGTCACTGGGCTTTCGGGAGTGAGCACTGGGGCCGGACCTGGTCTCGGACCACGCACTGACCATGGACGAGGCCCCGCCCACCTCAGGCAAGCAGCGCTGACCGCCGGAGTGACTGCGGCAGGAGGGTGGGCGGCCAGAGGGACACCAGGTGCAGGGGCGGGACGTGCGGAGGGCACATTGGGGCTCAGAGGACACAGGTCTGCCCAGGGCGTGTCTGGGGTGGGGGCCATGAGGGTGCTTATTGAGGGGTGAAAGGAGTTACAGGTGAGGCTAGTTCGTGCATTTTTTTCCATTAGATGTGAATCCTAGATGGGGTTTGAAATAAGGAAAGGGCAGTGGTAGCTGGCCCAGGCGGGACTGGGCAGAGGGGTCCTGGGCCCAGGGAGGAGCCCCGTCTTGGGTGCGGGAACTGAAGCGAGCCCATGCTACCTCCAGGTTGTGTCCAAGTACATCGAGAGCCCCGTCCTGTTCCTCCGAGAGGACGTGGGCAGTGTCAAGTTCGACATCCGCTACATTGTGCTGCTGCGCTCCGTGGCGCCACTCCGGGTGTTTGTGTATGACGTCTTCTGGCTGCGGTTCTCCAACCGGTAGGTAACCTGCGGGCCCGGGGTGCTGGCTGACCAGGCGTGGCGAGGGGCTGGGCCGAGGGTCTCCTCCATCTGCCAGCTTGTGACCCTTCGTTCCCGGGTGGGCACGTGACTGGTGTGACCGCTGGTCGTGGTTGCAGATTTCACAGCTCCTTCTTCTGACCCCAGCTTACACCAGGGAACCAGTGCCCAGCGTGGCCAAGGGGTGTTGTGTCCCTGGTTCCCAGCAGCGGCTCAGCTGTGCGCTTGTCCTCTAGGCCCTTCGCACTCAGCGACCTGGACGACTATGAGAAGCACTTCACTGTCATGAACTATGACCCGGAAGTGGTACTGAAGCAGGTAGGGCCTGGGATGCGCGTCCTTGGTGTGGCTGTTAGAAACATCTTGAAAGCAGCAGTGTTGTGCCAGGCACAGGTCCTTGGTGTGTGGAGGTCCTGCGGCGCTTGAGCATTCGGGATTGGGGTCCTGAGGCAGGTCATGGCCTGGGGTCAGCAGTGGACACCCGGGAAAGGTGGCTGTTCAGGTGCCAGGGCTGAGGCACAAACGGGAGATGCCTGGCAGCCAGCTGGGCAGCAGGTGCCCGCACCAAGGCCAGCTCTGAGTGCTGGAAGGATGGAGAAGCAGACCTCCAGATGTGTGTCTAAGCCCTCTCTGTCCTGCTGCCTGTCCACCAAACCCCATCTCGCCTGTCCCGCCTCACAACTGTCCACAGCCAGATGTATGGAGCTGGCACAGGCACACCTTAGCGGACCCCTCAGCAGCCCAGCCCTGGTTTTCCATGACTGGTGTTTGTGCCAATGCTACGTGATTGGATGTGCTCTGAGACCTCACAGGGCGGTTCCAGATCTTTGTGGCTGTTGAGTAGTGACGCATGGTCCTCATGTTGACCCCATACCTGCACTACCTACTGGGGGGTGGCTGCCATGTGCCCACTCCCCACAGGCAGGGCATGGCCAGGTGGTCCTGTGGCCTCTTGCCCTTGACCACCCTAATCTGAGTATTATTAGAAGCCATCGCTAAGGGCTCTGAGCCCTCCCGCGCCCCATGTGGGAAGCCGCATCCAGCGGGCGTGCCAGGTGCTGGCTGCTCTCCAGCCTCCTGGTCTGTCCTCAGGCAGAGCTCGGAGTCTGCAGCCGGTGCTGCTCCACCCGGACCGGTTCTGAGCCGCGCCCGCCGGCAGGGCGCTGCCCGCCCGCCTCCTGTGCCCTGGCGCTCAGGCGATGTACTGCAGCCCCGCAGGCGGGACGGGGAGCAGGGACTTTTCGCAGGGGGGAAACAGCCTCAAAGTTAAGTCTGCCTGCCGGGCACCGGAGGCGCTGGCCTGTCATCCTAGCTACCCAGGAGACTGAGACGTGGAATGGGGAGGTTCAAAGCCAGCCCAAGGGCAAAAGTCCAAAAAGTTATGTCCAATTACCGGGCGGAACGCGGAGCCGGAGGTACCGGTGCCCGCCGCTCATCTCACGGGAGGCTCCCGGCCTCCCACGTGGTGTGCCTTGCAGGGCTGGGATTGACACCGCGTGGGCCGTGCGGGCTGTGGCCAGCCGGAGCGTTGCGACAGGCCTTAATGTGTTGCAGGTGCACTATGACGAGTTCATCCCTCAGTTTGAGAAGCAGTACCCGGCGTTTCCCTGGAGCGGTGTCCAGGTGGGCCTGCGCCCTGGGGCGGGGACAGAGCTGGGCCTGCAGGCTGCCCCTTCCCTCCCGGCTCGGTGGAGGGGGCGCTAGCGCCTTCTGTGGGTCCTCTGCCTCCCACGGAGTCTGTAGAGATATCTCTGCTGCCCCTCGGCCTGTGTGCGGGCTTGTGGGCTCCCACAGCAGAAAGGAGTGACCTGAGAGTATTTGGGACACCCTAGGGCAATCAGAGGGTGACAGACGTGACAGGCTCTGTGGAGGCTGGGCCTCCACCACCTGCAGGAGCTCTGGGCAGAGGCTAGGATATAGCAGTGGCCCAGCGGAGAGGCCCTGGGCTGCATTCCCAGCACTTCCAGTGAAGGCAGCCCTGGCTGGTCTATAGACCCCAGAAGAGGAAGAACGGTTCAGGCCACAGGGCTGCCACGTGGAGCTAGGAGGGGCTGGGGCTCCTCCCAGCGTCCATGCTGAGCAGGCCGCCTCACCTGTCCCCAGGCTGAGATCTTCCGGGCCTTCGCCGAGCTTTTCCAAGCCGTGTGCGCCAAGCCGCCCCCTCTGGGCCTGTGCGACTACCCTTCGTCCCGGGCCGTCTACGCCATCGACCTCATGCTCAAGTGGGACAGCCATCCCAGTGGTAAGGAGCCCCCAGCCCGTGCCTGTGCTCCCCGCCCCCCCCCCGCCTGTGGCCCCCTTCCCACAGCCCATGCTCTGCCCCCAGGGAAGCCCGTGATGCAGCCGCAGATCCTAGAGGTAAACTTCAACCCTGACTGCGAACGGGCCTGCCGCTACCACCCCACCTTCTTCAACGACGTCTTCAGCACCTTGTTTCTTGACCAGCCCGCCGGCTGCCATGTCACCCCCCTTCTCTAGTCCCTCTCCCCCACCCCGCCTCCTCTAGTCCCCCCGCCCTCTGGGCAGAGCTGTGGCGAGCAGGGGTGTCGGCAGGGCAGGGCGCTGCAGCCCACTCTACCTGCAGCCACAGCCTCCACCGGGAGCTTTATTTTTCTAGTAGTAATGTGCCGTTGAGGTAATGTGCCGAGGCGTCCACTGGGGCTTACTCCTGACATCTCAGGACGGTTCCCAGAGGTGCCACAGGAGCCTCTTCCCTGAGTGGCTCCCCACAGGCGCCCAGACCAGGACTTGGGTGCGGCTCCCATCTTCTGGAGGCCAGCCACAGTTCCTGCATGCTGCGTGACGCCGCGTCTGTGTCCCCCAGCCCCTGACGGGCACGTGCTCTGGGGCGGGCAGGCAGGGCCCAGGAGAACGTTACGTTAAAGCAGAAGCTGTCTTCCGCCAGTGTCTGTCAAACTGCAGGAGTTTCCATGGATGTAAAGTTCTAGTTTTTTCCAAGGTTTGTTCTGCCAGTTTCTGTGTGGCCAGTGCGCTCAGGCCCCGCTCACTAACGCTCCAGCTCCGGCTCTGGCTCGGGGACCCCCAAGCCAGTCAGCCTGAGGGAGTTCCCGTGGAGGCTGCCCGTCCCACCCCGCCAGGCCCTGGGCAGCAGGGGTGAGTGCTGGCTGGAGGACCCCAGCGTGGTGCCGGCCCAGCACGCAGCGCAGCGTGGGGATCACCCATGCTCAGACTAGGAGTCTGCGCATGATGAGAGCCCCGGCCCGGCCGCCAGCTTGGAAGGCTCACAAGAACGGTCACTTCCACACCCACAGGCCCAGAGTGGAGGCCGCCCTGGCCGTCCTTGGAGAGAGGCCACTGGCGGCCCCCGACCCTCAGCTTGTGAGGAGCCAGCCCTCTCCTGCTCCTGGGGCTTTTGTGGCTCTGGAGTGCGCGGTGCTGGGAAGACCCCAGGCTCGTCTGGGTGAAGTGCCACGCTGCTCCCCTTCCCCTCCCCCGTTCCCACCCCACACAGGCCACCGCACAGCTGCCTGCAAACTTTATTGGGTAGAAAATGACAGCCTGCCTCACGCGGTGCAGAGGCACGGGACCCTGCACCTGCGTGGGACTGGGCCCACCCGCCCCGCAGCTGCTGGCGGCCCTGGGCTCAGGTCCACATCCAGATGGATGGCTGGCAGGCCGGGCGGGCAGGCAGGCAGGCGTGGCTGTGGCAGCGGTGCTCAGTGCTTGGCAGGCCAGGATCCTCACTCCGGGTGCCACCTCCCGGGCCGGCCTCGGTTGTCTCGCCATAGGGTATAGTTGAGCGCAGTGGCAAAGGCCAGCCAGGCCAGGTAGGGGTACAGCAGCCTGGCGGCCTGCGGACTCACCCGGTGCCAGGCCACGGTCGTGGCTGTTGCTGCCCCGCCGATGAGCAGGATATCCACCAAGGCCTGCAGAAACAGCCTTGGGTCCACCGCTGTCCACGCCTGCGGGGCTCAGGCCTCCCCAGCCTCCAGGGACCTGCCACGCCCACCCTGCCTTTGAATAGGCTGGGCTGGGGCTCAGCTGGAGGCCTCAGGCTGTGCGAGGGGGGCTCTGCTGTCCCCAAGGCTGGCCAGTGGTGGGGACCCCTGTCTGGCTCAGCAGGGACCCTTCTGAGGGGCTGGGGTGCAGCTCAGTGGACTTTATCTTTTGGAGGTGGTGGTGGTGACCCTGGGGCTTGAACTCAGGGCTGGGCACTGCCCCTGACTCTTGGTCAAGGCTAGCGCTCTACCTCTTTAATCCTCGGCACCACTTCTGGTTTTCTGATGGTTAACTGGAGATAAGAGACTCGAGGAATTTGCTGCCCAAGTTGGCTTTGAACCATGATCCTCAGATCTCAGACTCCTGAGTGGCTAGGATGACAGGTGTGAGCCACTGGTGCCTAGCTTAGATTTTTTTTTTTTTTTTTGGGTCCAGTCGTCGGGCCTGAACTCTGGGCCTGGGCGCTGTCCCTCAGCTCTTCAGCTCAAGGCTAGCGCTCCAACACTTGAACCACACTGCCACTTCTGGCTTTCTTTTTTTCCTTTTTGCTTATATGGTGCTGGGGAATCGGACCCAGGGCCTCATGCATGCAAAACAAGCGCTTTACCACTGAGCCACCATCCCAGCCCCTAGCTTAGATTCTTTTAAGCCAAGAAATGTGTATGACAGTCCTAGGGCTTAAACTTGGGACCTTGAGCTTTTGTTTAAGGCTAGCATTCTGCCACGTGGCCACACCTCCACTTCCAGCTTTTTCTGAGTAGCTCATTGGAGCTGAGTCTCATGGGCTTTCTCAGCCTCGTGGGACTGCAGATGTGAGCACCAGCGTCTGACAAGACACTTTTTCCTCTTTCTTTTTCTTGTTTGAGACTGGGCCTTGCTGCACTGCCCAGGCTGCCCTGGAGCTTGGGCTCAAGCCAAACCTGTGAGCGTGTACACTGCAGGTGCAGCCAGCGTGCCCGGTGGAGAGGCTGGAGGCATTCCGCTGTGAGCTTCCTGCCTCCCCTGCCGCTGCTGCTGCCCACGTCCCGGGCCGCCCTCAGGGAGTCAGGCCAAGGCCGCACTTACCCAGCCCATCTCTCGGGCACCAAAGAAGATAGGGGGCCACGTCCAGTTCAGGGCCAGCTGCCCAGCGTAGAGACCCAGGGGAACCACAGCCTCCTCTGTGAAGCCCCCCAGTTCTTTCCAGACCATGTAGGAGCCATATCTAAAACAGAGGCCACCGGTCAGAAGGACACCATCAGAAAAAGGGCCAGAGCCTCACTCATCTCTGAGATGGCAATGATGCCGTCACTGCCTGCTGTGTGATGTCCAGGAAATCGCTTGGCCTCCCTGGGCCTTCGTCTTACAGGATTGCTGTGGGGGCTCACACACACGAAACAGCACCTGCTGCTATTTTCAACGGTGTCATAAAGGGCAGATTCGTGGAGAAGGCTTTGAACCTAGCCACGGGCCCTGCCAGCCACAGGCATCTGGCCCAAATCTGGCATGATGGGAGGAAGCAGGAATACAGATGCGAGCCACAGCAGGGCTGCAGAGAACATTCTAGGAAGAGGAGGGGACTAGTTGACCTCTGACCACACCCTGAAGCTATCCCCACAGACACCACCAGGGGACGCCCTTCCGGTCACTGGGCACTTTCCTGGCAGGTCCCTTGTTCAACACAGGCTTTGGAACATGCCATCCTGGGCCCTGGCACCGCAGTCCATGAAGCTGCACCTCTGCCACCGCAGTAGTTCCTAGAGGCCCACAGGCCAAACACACCCAGGGCGGGTGGAGGCAGCCTCTCCAAACCCAGAGGAAGGAGGTCCGCAGCCTCGCTGGGAGCCGGGGCCGCCTCTGCCGGGGGCCGCCCTCCAGGAAGGGGCTCAGCCCACACCCACCTACCCCATGGCTGAGTAGAGCGTGCCCCAGATGGGGGCGAGCGCCCAGCGCGGCGGGTGCCACGCAGGCTTCTGGAGGCCGGCGTACCAGCGGAGACCTTCTCCTCGCACGAAGTAGGAGCCCACAAAGCCCCCTAGACTGGGCACCAGCGTGAAGCCCACCGGGGGCACCCAAGGTGGCGCCATGGGTGCTGCAGCCGCTGCTCCAGAAAGTTCTGAAAGAGAACAGAGGGTGGGGTGAGGGCCTTCCCCAGCCCCGCGGAGCTCTCCCACCTCAGACCCCCCACATCCCTCACCCGGTGCAGGCTCAAGATCCCCTCCACCCAGCGGGCTTCAGCCCTGCCAGGCCTGTGCCTGTGTTCTAGCACCTTCTTCCTTCTTTCCTTCCTTTAGTGGCTTAACGGCAGACAAAGCTTGTTCCCCACCATCCACTGGGGCCTCAGGGAAGTCCCCTCAGATTTCTCGGTTTCTCCTCGGTAGAAAGGGATGTGGCTGGGCACCGTGGCCCACACCTGACGTTCAAGGATCATGGTTTGAAGCCAGGCTGGGAAGGAAAGTTTATGAAACTGTGTGGGTGTGGGTGCGCACGCACACGCATGCGTGCCAGTCCTGGGGCTTGACCTCAAGGCCTGGGCGCTCTGCTCTGGCCCTGGTTTTTTTTTTTTTTTTTTTTTTGCTCATGGCTAGTGCTCTGCCAGTTGAACAACAGCGCTGCTATCAACTTATAGGTTGTACCACAGCACCACTTCCGGTTTTCTGGTGCTTAGTTGAAGAGTCTCAGAGACTTCCCTGCCTGAGCTGGCTTCAAACTGCAATTCTCAGATCTCAGCCTCCTAAGTAGCTGACAGGCTTGCACCACCAGCATTGGGTTGATGAGACTCTTATCTCCAATTAACCACAGAAAAGCCAGAAGTGGAGCTGTGAGCCCAGTGGTAGAGGACTAGTCATAAGCAAGAAAGCTAAACAAGATCACAAAGCCCTGAGTTCAAGCTCATAAAAATAAATCTAGTTCCAAATAAATGCTAGACACCAAGTCTCGCAGTTCAGACAGGAAAGTGCACAGTCCTGCCAGGTGTCTGGCACACACCTCTAAAATCCCAGCCTTCACAGGGCCTGAGTTCCAGGCCAGCCTTGATGAGGAAGACCCCAGCCCGCACAGGCTTAATCCAGGAGAGCCTTGAAGAGAACAAAGATCCCAGGCCCTGTCCCTTACCACTCCTGCTGAGCTCAGCGACTCCTGCCAGGGTTTGGTTTGGTTTGGTTTAAGAGGGTCTTGCTATGTTGCCCAGGCTGGCCTTGAACTTGTGATCTTCCTCTTGACCAACTATACACCTGACCATCTAAAGGTACACAGAACTGGATGCCATGTAGAATGGGATCTGGGCTCACACCTGAATTCCTGGCTGCACAGGAGGCTGAAATCTGAGGATCACAGTTTAAACCAGCTCAGACAGAAAAGTCCAGTAATTGTTCATTTCCAATGAACCACCAGAAACCTGGAAATGGTACTGTGCCTCAAGGAGCTATATAGCATGAGCCTTGAGCAAAAGACTCTGAGCTCAAGCATTCAAGCCCCACAACCAACAAAGGTGTAGGATATCTCATATATTCCCAACTGTCTTTACCAAGTTCCACAACAGTTTCATCACTCAGAAAACCTGGGCTGGGAAGATGGCTCAGTGGTAGAGTGCTTGCCTTGCATGCATGAGGCCCTGGGTTCGATTCCTCAGCACCACAGAAGCAGAAAAAGCCAGAAGTGGTGCGGTGGCTCAAGTGGTAGAGTGCTAGCCTTGAGCTGAAGAGCTGAGGGACAGTGCCCAGGCCCAGAGCGACCAACCAAAAAAAAAGAAATCCTGTGCCCATATGCAATCACGCCCCACCAGTGCCACCCAGCCCTTGGCAACCACAGCCTGCCCTCTGCCCCTGTGGGCACTGCTTGGCAGGGTCCCTGCAGGGGCCTGGCAAATGCTTCCTTTCCTGAGCATCCGGTTTTAGAGGTTTGTGTGGCAATACGGTCCCTGGGCCCCAGCATGGGGAAGGGGAGGCGCACAAGCTGGTGTCCCTGCCAGCCTGCAACCAGTCCCCCCCACCCCCCCTGCTGGCCGCAGCCATGGAGGGGTGGGGCCCGCCCAAGGCCAACACAGGGAACGGGAACAGACCCAGGCCGCACCCACAAGACTGTTCTGTGTTTATCATCTCACAGGCCCCAGTCATCAGCCGGCACTCCCAAAAAACGGGAGGTCTTGCCAGCTAGGCTCAGAGCCTCCAGGGGCCTCTGGACCCTGCTGACTCCTGAATCACCCCAAGGGGGAAGAGGGGGAAGTCAGGCAGGGGTGGGGCCCGCACTGAGTCACCCTGGGTGAGCCACAGACCAGCTCTGGGGGAGAGGGGCGCCCAAGGGGGCCTGGGATGGGGCTAGGGGCCCAGCAGAGGACCAAAACCACTCACCGAGCTGCTACAGTATTTGTCTCTTGCTGAAGGTGAATAAGAGTCCAGCCTTAGCTCTGCTTCCAACTTGCTGGGGTCCAGGTGGGGGAGGGGGTCAGTGCTGCAGCTATTTATCCCATTTCCCCCTAGAGACAGTGACCCGGAAGTAGAGCAGACTTGCTCCCATCCGTCCTCCTCCCTCCACTGAACCCAGCCTCCTCCAGGCCTTATCTGTCCCTCCACGTTTAAGTGATTCATGCCTGGTCCTCTTCATTGTAAGAAAACAAGCAGTGAGCCAGCAAGAAGTCTAGAAGGATCCTTGGCCAACAGGTGACCAGGAGTTCTGAGTGTGGCTGGAGGGAGAGGTCACTTCTTAAAGTGCATTCCAGCACTGCTTGCAAAAGTCAAGAGCGCCAAGGGCGATGACCTGTGGTCCTAGCCACTTGGGAGGCTGGGAATGGAAGATTGCAACTCAAGGCCAGCCCCAGGGAAGAAAAGTCGATAGCAGTGTCCTCTCACCCCACAGCGGGGTGCAGAAGATGCGGGTCCTCCCTCCCGGGGGAGGAGGGCGGTGCCAGGCGCCAGGCCGGCGGGCGGGAGAACTCCATGGGGCACCCGGGCCTGGACCGCAGGGGCAGCCGAGACTCGGGTCTGGGCGGGAATTAAAGTCCCGTGTCTAAAAATAGCCGGTGAGGAACAGGGCTGGAGGTGAGGCTCAGAGGCCGTGAGTTCAAACCCAGCTCCCTGAGGGGAGCAGGGGCAACGGGCTCGCTGCCGACCCGACCCTCGCCCCGCGGGGCGGCCCAGGGTCCCCGGGAGGAGGACGACCGGGCGCGGTGCAGTCGGGGCCGGGGCCACCTGCGGACACGGCGGGACCCCGGCCTGGAGGAAGCAGGCTCTGGGATCGGACCACGGGGCGCGCGAACCCTGGACCCCGAGGTCCCTTGGCACAGCCTCAGTTTCCCCGCCTCCCCGTTCCCAGCGAGTCTCCGGCAGCGGGGGAGCGGAGGGGCCGCTCGCCTCCCGGGGCTTCGC
>NW_012267303.1:4515133-4518378 GCF_000151885.1 Dipodomys ordii
CGACTCGATCCCGGAAGGTCACCGCGCAGGGAGGTGGTGGCTGGCCTCGCCCCGCCCCGCCCCTGCAAGCCCCGCCCATAGTCCTGCCAGACCACGCCCCTCTGGACCCGCCCGTCCGGCCACGCCCCCTGAGCGCCTGGCGCCGCACAGGCTGGAGCTGGAGCCGTGACTCACCGCTGGAGTGAAGCGGGCGAGAGCTTGAAGTCCTGAGTTCAAACGCCAGACTCGGCGTGCACGCACGCGCGCGCGCGCACACGCGCACACACACACCAGTTCACTTAGCTACTTGGCATTGGACTTCCGGGTCCACTAGCGCCAATCTCCTCGTACTGGTCCGTGCGTCTGTAGTCGCAGATTGGGAGACACGTCCTTCTCGTAGGGAAGAGGCTCAGGCCGCCGGCCACCTCCACCGCCTCGCCCGGCCAGCCCGGCCCGCCCGGCCGCGCCTCACGAGCTTTCTGGGCGCTGGGCACCTTCCTTTGCAGGGCGTAGTTTGGCCTCATCGCTCTGGGGGCTCCTGTGTGCCTCCCCCACCTCACGATGCCCTCGCCGCTGTCTCCATGTTCCTCCGCTCTGCTGTATGCACCCCCTGAGGTTTGGCTCCTCCGCTCTGCTGTATGCACCCCCTTAGGTTTTGAAGGCTCCCCCGCCCCACAAAAAAAGTCTGGAAATGTCATCCCCACGTGTGCTAGGGAGAGACGGGCCCAGGTGCGGCCTTGAGAGCGCAGCTCGGTCAGGAGGGCTCTCAGAGGTCGAGGAAGCCATTCCAGCTGTGTACAGCAAGGCTTTGTCTGCCCAGTGAGTCTATTATAAATGTCAGCTCCGTTCTGCCTCTCAAATGTGGCCGACTTGAAGAATCCCCACCAACAGCTCCCTGAGCTTGGACTTCCCAATCTCTAAAACCGTGCACTTGAGGCTGGGAAGGTGGCTCAGTGGTAGAGTGCTTGCCTTGCATACATGAAGCCCTGGGTTCAATTCCTCAGCACCACGTAAGCAAAAAAAAAAAAAAAAAAAGCTAGAAGTGGGCTGTGACTCAAGTGGTAGAGCACTAGCCTTGAGCTGAAGAGCTGAGGGACAGCGCCCAGGCCCAGACTCCCCCCCAAAAAAAGTCCCTCTAAAGGGCTGGGAAAGTGGCTCAGTGGTAGAGCGCTTGCCTTGCATGCATGAGGCCTTGGGTTTGATTCCTCAGCACCACATAAGCAAAAAGAATAAAAGCTGGAAGTGGCGCTGTAGCTCAAGTGGTAGAGCGCTAGCCTTGAGCTGATGAGCTGAGGGACAGCGCCCAGGCCCAGAGTTCAAGCCCCACAACTGGACCAAAAAAAAGAAAAGAAATAGCTTCCCAAGCCAAGCACCGGTGGTTCACACCTGTAATCCTAGCTACTCAGGAGGCTGAGATTTGAGGACCATGGTTCAAAGCCAAGCCCAAGCAGAAAAAATCTTTATGAGGCTTTTGTCTCCAATAATTACTGAAAAAAGCTAGAAGTGGTGCTGTGGTTCAAGTGGTAGAGTGCTAGCCTTGAGCACAAAGAGGCTTAGGGGACAGTGCCCAGGCTCTGAATTCAAGCCCCAGACCAGGAGAAAGAGAGGGGAAGAGAGCGGAAGGAAGGAGGGGGGGGGCAGACCCATGAAGGTGAGTTGTGGTCCAGTGATTGCAGCCCACTCAGGTTGCTGAGTGGATGAACTCATCCTGTTGCAGTGGCCTTGGCTGCAGCCTGTTTCCTTCATCTGGGAAGAATGTAAGAGCTGGCCTCCAAGCCAGGTGCTGGTGGCTTACACCTTTAATCTTAGCTACTCAGGAAACTGAGATCTGAGAATAACAGCTTGAAGCCAGCCCAGGCAGGGAAGTCTGTGAGATTCTACCTCCAATTTACCAGCAAGAATGAAAAAGCCACAAGGCCTTACACTCTGGAAAGGCCTGGTCTTTCTATCTGATTACTGCAATGATTTCCTTCCCTCTATTTTCTCACTTCTCTTTCTGGAACTCCTGTTACTCAGGGTGCTGGACTTCCTGGACAGGTTATCCCACTTCCTAGGCTGGTCTTCCTTCTTCTGTGTGTGTGTGTGTGTGTGTGTGTGTGTGTGTATTACTTTTTGCTTTTCCAGGTGCCATTTGCTATGGACTGAAATGTGAATTCCCTCAAAATCCCTATGGCAAAGCCTAACCTCAGTCTGATGATTTTGAGATGCTTATGGCTGGGACATGGTCACAAAGGCAGAGCTCTCAACAATGGGGTGGATACTTATAAAAAGGAGAGGCCAGGTGCTGGTGGCTCATGCCTGTAATCTGAGCTACTCAGGAGGCTGAGATCTGAGGATCCCAGTTCAAAGCCAGCTCAGGCAGGAAAGTCCATGAGACTCATCTCCAAGTAACTACCAGAAAAACCAGAAGTGGCACTGTGGCTCCAAGTTCTAGCCTGTGTGAAAAAGTTCAGGGACAGTGCCCAGAACCTGGGTTCAAGCTCCATGACAGAGAGGGGTGGGGATCAGAGAGAGGGAGGAAGGGAGGGATGGGGAGAGAAAGAGAGAGAGAGAGAGAGCCCTCCTGTCCACCATGTAAAGATACAAAGAGGCTCTCATCAGACTTTGGATGAGCAGAAATCAATGTCTGTTTCTTATATCCCTAGTCTATAACTTATGACAACTAGAATAAACTGAGGTAAGATGATAGGGTAAATTATACCTAAATCTTATTATGTAGCTGAATCTAGTGCATGTAACATGCGTGGGTTTTCAGACCTGACCCTCCTGAGTAGCACGTGCCTAACTGGTACAAAACATAGCAGAGAGATGCGACCTTATAGCTTAGTATCATTGTCAGGCTTACAAACAAAAAAGAATGCAGAAGACTCCAAGTTCTCGTCACATTCTAGGTATAAAGGGCAAATATTAGATCACCTTGCATTATTTAGTCTATAAATATGTATTGCGGGATCGTTAAAAATTTATCCCGCTCGCTCTGGAGGCTGGAAATCCTCGGATCGGGGGTCTCGTTGTGTCTGGGGGAGTGGGTCAAGCGCACGTGTCAGGCCAGGCCAGGCCCTGAGCAGGGAGCCCGCAGACCGCACCAAGCTGGGGCGGAACCAGGGACAGGCGGAACCTTCCTTCCCAACCCCGTGTGTTCCCGGAGCCCGGCGGGAGACGCGCGAAGGGCCGCGCCGCACCGCGCAGCCGCAGTCGGGTCTCGGTAGCCACAGCAACGAGCGTGTGCCGTGTCTCGCCATGGGCGCGCGCGTTGCGCGGGGAGT
>NW_012267303.1:4521113-4525421 GCF_000151885.1 Dipodomys ordii
GTAATCTATTACCTATACAGTTTAATGTGTATGCAGTTTACAGAATTACCATGTATTTAGTGTTGCACTGACTTCTCTGGCTTGGTATCTGTCAAGGTCATCGCTTTAGCTGACACGAAATTTCCCCTCGCTCCCTCCACTTTCCTGGAGTCGCCAGTTTTCAGCTCTGACTCTTGTCCTACATGTTCCCTAGTGGCCAGGATGAAAAAGTCCTGCGCCAATGGGCGCAGTGCTGAGTGGGTGGGGCGTGGCACAGGGAAAGGGTGCCGGACTTGCCCGGGAACCCTCCCTGCCACCCATCAAGCACTAGCCAGGTGGCTCCCCCACAGCGGCAGGTCACAGTCCCGCCCAGGACTTGAGGTTGTCAATAATCACAGCCAATCCAGTCACCTTTGGGTGCCCGGTGCTCAGCTGCATGGGTGTGGTCACCCTTGCTTCGCTGGCTAGGCTGTACTGAAATCACCTGTGTGATGGCTTGTACACAGCCATCCCTTGTTTTTCCTCTTCAGTGTGATTTAAGTAGTAATCATTTTCTGTTTCCATAACAATCCAGGCAGATAGGATGCTTGACAGAAAATCTAACCCAGGAGGTTGCTACTTCCTGGGATGGCATGGCTCGGGGTCTCATCCTGTCTGCCCCTCATGGCTTCTCAGCAGCAGCACTGTTGAGACTAGGATCTTTGTCTTGGGACAGGGGTCTTGTGATGGTAGAATGTTCTTTGCAGCAGCTTCCCTGCTCTATCGCTCACATGCTAGGTGAACCTTCCTCCAGGTGTGACAGGCAGAGAGCACCACCAGATGCTTTCCTGGAGCAGTCCCACCCATCACACCAGATGGCTTCTGACAGGATAGGGGGTGCCAGGTCAGCCCCCGATTCCTGGGAGTGACAGCCCCGTGTGGCTGATGTGGGAGGCAGAACCACGGCGCCGATCATGTCTGCTCCAGGATGGAGCTTCTGCCTCCCGACTTTCCCATGTGCTTCTCTCTGGCCAGGTCTGTATGCTGTGAAGGTCCGAGCCGAGGCCATGCAGGAAGCTTCGGAAGCTGTCCCCAGTGGGATGCTGTCTGTCCTTGGCCAGCCTCAGTCCAAGTTCGCCTTTGCCTGTTTGGAAGCCCGGGAGCACTGCAAGTCTTTGGGCATAGAGGACCCTGTGTGTGAGGTGTCCAACTTCCTCTTTCCTGACTGCAGGGTGATCTCTGGACACCTAGAGGTGCGTGGCACACAGGGCCTCCTAGGCCAGTCCACTGGTGGGAGGGGGATGCCCTGCCTGGCATGCTTCAAGAGGAGTGCCTGCCTAGCAAGCACGGGGCCAAGTTCAAATGCCAGTACTGCCACACACAGCAAGGGAAGACAGAAAGGAGAATAATACTTCCTGGATTGACCATCTCTGCAAACACTGTTTGCAGTGTTAGCAGGTGGCCTGTTGGGTCCCTGGTGGCCCTCAGGTGAGAGGACTCTTCTCTGTGAAGCCAGAGGAGGGCGCCAGCACCCAGGCTGCCAGCTCAAGAACTCCGGGGAGTGGGACTGGGTTTTTCTTCTGACTTATCTTGAAGAGAATGGAGTGACAAGCAGGCTTGGTCCAGCACTTGGGAGTTAAGCCAAAGTAATGTGGGTTCAAGGCCAGTTTGGGCTACATCGTATTTTAAAAAATATTTTAGGGGCTGGGAAGGTGGCTCAGTGGTAGAGCGCTTGCTTTGCATGCCTGAGGCCTTGGGTTCGATTCCTCAGCACCACATAAGCAAAAAGAAAAAAGCCAGAAGTGGCGCTGTAGCTCAAGTGGTAGAGTGCTCGCCTTGAGCTGAAGAGCTGAAGGACAGCGCCCAGGCCCAGAGTTCAAGCCCCACGACCGACAAAAAAATAAATAAATAAATAAAAAGTACAAACAGATAAAAGGTGTTGGGTCTCAGTGGCTTTGCAGCCATTCTGCCTCCCTTACTCAGCAGCTGGGGGCGGAGTCTCCTGATCCTTATACTCCCATGAAGCACCTCTTCTACCTCTTCAGACCTGCTGTGAACCCCAGAGGATATGTGCATGCCTGGGCAAAGGTGACACCGCATACCTGGCCCCAGGCCAGTGCCAGGCTCCCCTTGGAGAAGCGTCTCCAAGTCATCCACAGGGCACTGTCCTGCTCTCTGGGCACCTGCGGCTGGGCAGGGCACAGGCCTCCCTTGGAGCTCCAGTGTGCTCAGCCTTGCTCCGCACACTGATTAAATAGGAGTCGGTCGAAGCTGTGGGCCATTTCCTCCTTTCCAGGGACAGTGGGAAACCTTGGGGAGGGATCTGTATGTGGCTTCCAGTGTTACCGTGAGACAGGCACTGGCAAGTTCTTTGCTGTCGTGGTCAGCCTCAGGCAGAACCGTGCATTCTCTCAGGGACAGCTGTTCAGCTCCCGGCTGCGTGCTAAATCACTGAGACCCCAGAGGCGGCTCCAGACTCCAGCACTGGTGTGTCCTGGTACACAGTAGTTCAGGCCAGGGGAGGCTGCTCAGCCTGAGGAAAATCCCAAACCTAAGCCAGCCTGACACAGCAGGCGAGCTCCTGACACCTGTGGGTGGACAAGACTTTGCCCTCCCCCTTATCCTCTCTCCTGCTCCCACCCACTTGGGGGTAGGTGTCCTGCAGGGAAAGGCCTTGGGTTGCCAGGTAATCCCACCCGCCCCATGATGGAAGCGGGCCTGCTCCTGCAGCCCCAGCCATGTCCCAGGAATGTGGAAGGAAGCTGTGGGCTTCACCAGCGCCAGCACCCCGGGAAGGATGCATGAGCTCTCCTGAGCCCGCAAGCAGGAAGGACAGCTGCAGCTGTGTTCCAGGTGGACTAAGACTGCTCCCCTTGGGAGTAGGACCTGAAAGGTGCGCTGGAGGTGTGGCTCAAGTGGTAGAACGCCAGCCCAACAAGTGAGAGGCCCAGAGCTCAAACCTGGGTCAAGAAAAAAAGTGGGGCCAGCTTGGCATTGGTGGCTCACACCTGTAATTCTAGTGACTCAGGAAGCTCAGATCAGAGTATGATGGCTTGAAGCCAGCCAGAGCAGGAAAGTCTTGAGACTTTTTTTTTGGGGGGGGGGGGTCCGGTTGTGGGTCCTGAACTCTGGGCCCAGGCGCTGTCCCTCAGCTCTTCAGCTCAAGGCTAGCGCTCTACCACTTGAGACATAGCACCACTTCCGGCTTTTTTTTTTTGCTTATGTGGTGCTGAGGAATCGAACCCAGGGCCTCAGGCATGCAAGGCAAGCGCTCTACCACTGAGCCACCTTCCCAGCCCCAGACACCTCTTTTCTAAGTAGCTTTGGCCCATGGGGTATTGTGTCATTAACGACTGAAAATGAACCAAGACCCAGCACTCGGGAGGCTAGAGCAAGAGGACTGCTGTGTTTAAGTCTGGCCTGGACTCCACAGCCAGAGAAGAAAACAGAGAGACCAGATGGAAACCCCAAATCCTGGGGGGGGGGGGCAGCACCGAGGCCCAGGGCCAGGAGCCCGGGTGTCACTCCTCATAACGCGCCCTGGATCCAGGCCTCGAAGGGATCCGTTTTCTAAGTACTCTCTAAGGGGTACTTAGAAAACAGCATCCACTGACACCAGGAACTCCCCTCGCGAGCACCTACTCCAAAGGCACGCCCAAATTAAGTGGAAATCAGGGAAGCCGTGTGCTCCTGGCCGGCCGGGCGGCTCTCGCTGACCCAGCCAGCAGGTGCAGTGGCAGTGGCAGCCTGGAGGGGCCTGGGCCTCAGTTTCTCCATCTGGCAGGCGCAGGCCGGCCTGGTTTCAGGCGCAAGTCCAGCCCTCGCGGGCAGCGGAAACAAATTTACCAGCGTGGCCTCACGGCGGGGCCGCTCAGAAGCCCCGGGGTACCCGGCGGGCGCGGGAGCGCGGGGAGCCCCGGGGTACCTGGCGGGAGCGAGGGGGGAGCCCCGGGGTACCGGGCGGGAGCGGGGAGAGCCCCGGGGTATCCGGCGGGCGCGGAAGCGCGGGGAGCCCCGGGGTACCCGGCGGGGCCTCTCAGGAGCCCGGAGGTACCGGGCGGGAACGGGGGAAGCACCGGGGTCCCCGCGGTCTCCGTCCGGACGCCTCCGCCCCGCAGGTGCCCGTCCCGTCCCGCGGGGACAGGTGTCCGGCGCCATCTTCCCTCCGGCCGCGGGTCCGGATTAGAGCCAGGGTGCGGCGCGCCGGGAGGCCGGGGCCGGCCAGGAGAGTGGGGCCGGCCAGTGGGGCCGGGGGGCTGGGACACGGACCCCCAACTTTTCCCAACCCCCAGACGCTCGACCAGGACCACGCCGGGCGCCGCTTACCTGCAGGCAGCGCGGGGCGGGCGG
>NW_012267303.1:4530634-4534284 GCF_000151885.1 Dipodomys ordii
CAGCTCAAGGCTAGCGCTCTACCACTTGAGCCACAGCGCCACTTCCGGCTTTTTCTGCTTATGTGGTGCTGAGGAATCGAACCCAGGGCCTTGTGCATGCAAGCCAAGCATTCTACCATGCAGCCACCTTCCCAGCCCCTTGCTCCAGGTGTTTGATGGGTGTCTGATGGACAGATAGGATGTGGGTAGAGACTGAGGCCCCAGGGGTCCCGGGAGGAGCCTTGTGTCTCCCACAGCTGGCTCCTCTTATCTGTGCTATCAGTGCGGGGAGGCAGGGATGGGAAGGGAAGCAGATTTTCCAGGAATGCAAGATTTGTCTGGTAGAGAAAGTTGGAATTCTCATCCCTTTCCTTCCATCCCTTCAATCCAGCCCACTGATACTGAACTTGAACCCAGGTCCTAATTCAAGGCTTTCTGGCATTGGTAAGGAATGGTAGTGCAAGCTGCCCGCAGGGCTCTGCCCCTCCCATCAACAAAGAGCTGTTAGTAACTCTATTTGCTTTGTGTGCATGTGTGTTCATGTGTGTCAGTACTGGGGCTTGAACTCAGGGCCTGGGTACTGCCCTTGAGATTATTACTTTTTTCCCTCAAGGCTAGCCCTCTACCACTTAAGTCGTAACTCCATTTCCATTTTGGTGGTTAACTGGAGATAAGAGTCTCATAGACTTTCCTGGCCAGGCTGGTTTTGAACTTCGATGCTCAGATCTCAGTCTCCTGGTGGCTGGGATTACAGCTATGACCACCGGCATCTGGCTAGTGCTCTTTTTCTGCTCTCACAGGTGAGGATTCCATATGGAGGACGGTAGGGCGTGGTGGGGCTTCACCTGACCCAGCCCAGAAAGGACAGTGAGGAAGGAAACTTGGGTACAAAAGAATGAATGAGGCAGCCAGTGGCAGGCAAACGGGCCCAGAAATTGGTGGTTTCCTGTGGCTTCAGTTTGATACTCTATGCAACACCCGTGCTTGCTTTCTGCATTTACTGCCGGCTGGTGCTGCTCCCTCGTGGAATGGGAGCTCAGTGTTTTCAGGGGCCTCTGGACAGAGCGCAGTCCCGAGGGACCAGCTCCCACATCCATCACCGCAGCTTGGGCTTCATCTGGGGGTCAAAGTTCATGGGACTCTGTGATGAGCCAGCAGGGCCAGTCCTGGTGCCCCTCCTCTGTCTGAGATGAAGACCGTTGAAGTTAGAGCCTCAGAGGAACTTCCCAAGACCTTATAGCACATAGTGGACAGTTTGGACTTCAGATTAATGCTGGTCCCACTAGATGGTGCTAAAAGCAAATGGTGAGGGACTGAGCCCTGGGTGGGGGGCTTAGGAAGCAAGGGATACAAAGTATAGAACTTAACCCAGAAAGCCACCGCCAGTTCCTCCAGAGGGACAGGGAGGCAGGGATGTGAATGATTGGCTTCCCAGGTTCAAATCTAGGGTCAACCACTTACAAGGTGCAGATTGTCCTGTCTCTGTCTCTTTGTGCTGGGATGGCAGGCATAGACCACCATGCTCAACAGTTAGGTTTTGTTTTTGCAGTGCTGAGCGGGAAGCAAGCCTCAGGATCTTACCTGTGGTACACAAGATCCATACTTGAGCCACATCCCCAGCCTGTTATGTCATTTTACAAAGTCAGAAAAGGAAGGAGAAAAATAGAACCTAAGAGATATCACCAGCTTGTTTGTAACCTAAATACTATGTCTGGGCTTGATTTGTGTGTGTGTGTGTGTGTGTGTGTGTGTGATGGTTCTGGAGTTTGAACTCAGAACCTGGGAACTGTCCTTGAGCTTTTGGTGCGAGGCTACCACTCTACCACTTAAGCCACAATTCCACTTCCAGTTTATTGTTTGTTAATTGGAGATAAAAGTTTCACAGGCTTTTCTGCATGGGCTGTTGTAGAATCTCAATCCTGAGATCTTAGCCGCTGGAGTGCTGGTGTTACAGGTGTGAGCCACCGGTGCTGGCTTTGTTCACTTCTTTTGTTGCGTTATCTTTTTTGTAGTTGTTGGTTTTTCTTAGTACTTCTGGTTCACTCTCATGGCTTTGGGCCATGAAATTTGTGTCGCTGAGATTTTGTGCTCAAAACTAGTGCTCTACCTCTTTGAGCCACAGTACCACTTCTGGTTTTCGGATGGTTAATTGGAGATGAGTCTCACAGACTTTCCTGCCCAGGCTGGCTTTGAACTATGATCCTCAGATCTCAGCCTCCTGAGTAGCTAAGATTACAGGCATGAGCCATCGGCACCTGGCTTTGCTCTTTTTTTTTTTTTGGTCTGGTCATGAGGCCTGAACTCTGGACCTGGGTACTGTCCCTCAGCTCTTCAGCTCAAGGCTGGCACTCTACCACTTGAGCCACAGCACCACTTCTGGCTTTTTTTCTTTTTGCTAATGTGGTGCTGAGGAATTGAACCCAGGGCCTCATGCATGCACGGCAAGTGCTCTACCATTGAGCCACCTTCCCAGCCCCTGCTCATTCTTTAAGATTTATCAATTTCAGCCGGGCGCTGGTGGCTCACGCCTGTAATCCTAGCTACTCAGGAGGCTGAGATCTGAGGATCGCGGTTCAAAGCCAGCCCTGGCAGGAGAGACTGTGAGACTCCTATCTCCAATAAACCACCAGAAAACCGGAAGTGGCGCTGTAGCTCAAGTGGTAGAGCGCTAGCCTTGAGCTGAAGAGCTGAGGGACAGTGCCCAGGCCCAGAGTTTAGGCCCCACGACAGGACCCAAAAAATAAAAAAAAAATTTGTTTATCTTGCTGTTCTGGAACTTGGGTTTCCTTTTTTTTTTTTTTTAACTGCTTAATTTGAATCCCATTATTTTCTTCCTGATATGTGCAAACTTTTTTTTTTTGGTTGGTCGTGGGGCTTGAACTCTGGGTCTGGGTGTTGTCCTTCAGCTCTTCAGCTCAAGGCCCGCCCTCTACACTTGAGCCACAGCTCTACTTTCGGTTTTCTGGTGGTGGTTTATTGGAAATAAGAATCTCACAGACTTTCCTGCCCAGGCTGGCTTTGAACTGTGATCCTCAGATCTCAGCCTAGCTAGAATTACAGGTGTGAGCCATAGGTGCCCAGCATGTGCAAACTTTTAATATACTGTGTGCCTTTTGTTTTTTGTTTTGAACTGGGATCACACTTAGCTGCTCAGCCTGGGCTCAAGTAATCATCTTGCCTAGCCTCGAAAATGCTAGAACTTCAGACAGATTAGAACACTGTTCCGTACTGTCAAACGCTGCAAACGTTGCCGATGAATTGATTGAAAGCACCCACCTTTTCTTTTCTTTTTTCTTTTGTCGGTCGTGGGTCTTGAACTCTGGGCCTGGGCGCTGTCCCTCAGCTCTTCAGCTCAAGGCTGGCGCTCTACCACTTGAGCCACAGCGCCACTTCCTGCCTTTCTCTGGTTAACTGGAGATGAGTCTCATGGACCTTTCTTGTGGGAAGCCGGCGGCTCACGCCTGTAATCCCAGCTGCTCTAGAGGCTGAGATCTGAGGATGGCGGTTCCGAGCCAGCCTGGACAGCAAAGTCCGTGAGACGCTTATCTCCGTCTAACCAGCAAAACGCCAGAAGCGGAGGTGTGGCTCAAGTGGCAGAGCACCAGCCTTGAGCCGACAAGCGCGGGGAGCGCCCGGGCCCTGAGTTCAAGCGCCAGGACTGGCATAAAACC
>NW_012267304.1:0-46020 GCF_000151885.1 Dipodomys ordii
AAAAAAAATATAAGGACACAAGAAATCTCTGAATTTGAGTCAGGCACCAATGACCTATACCTGTCATTCTAGCTATTCAGGAAGTTGAGATCTGAGGATCAAGGTTTGAAGCCAGCCAGGGTAGAAATGTCCAGGAAAGTTTTATTGCTAATTAATCACCAAAAAGCCAGAAGTGCAACTGTGGCTCTAGTGGCAGAGCACTGGCCTTGAGAGATAAAGCTCAGGAACAGCATCCACGTCCCAAGTTCCAGCCTCAAGACTAGAAACAAAAAAATAAAATAAAATAAAGGAAGATGCACCTATTTATTGCGCCTTGGTGATCCTGTCCTAAGAATATTCTCTTTTGGTCTCATTCTGTGTGAGTGCCTAGAAACCAGTATAATTTATCATGTCCCATTGTATATTTTTTTTACCATCTAGTGTGTTTACTTGAAGATTTATAGGCACATTCTAGTTACTACAAATGAGGGAATAATATTTACTGAAATGCACTCCAAGAAATGAAAACAAGGTTTTTTACTATTCTTTGTTGCTATTTTTATTTTATTTTGCTCTTATTTAGGTGTCTTTGAGCAGGTAAGGGGGAACACAGAAATGAAGGGACTGAGGGAGAACAAATGAGCAGTGGTGCTCACTGCACACTATGTTAAAAATGAACTATACAACTTGTGGATGGGGATGGGAGGGAAAAACTGGAAGAAAGCAAAGGAAGGGGTGACATTGTCCTGACCCATATAACTGCAATCCCTTCTGTAGATCACCTTTACAAAAACGATTTTAAAATGCCAAAAGAGGAAGAAATTGTGGAATTCAGAAAGTTATCTCAAAAAGGAAGAAATCCCGGAATTCAGAAACAGTTATCTCAAAACTGATAATGTTCACAACTCTAGAAAACACAATAGGAATGTGGATATTAAAATCATTACAAATTGTAATCAGTGGTGGATGGAAGGCTATTAGCTTTCAGAATTTAGGACTTACAGAAACTGAAACTAACAATTCAATCGATGAAAAGAAGCATTTGGTAAAGATCTTTACTAATGATGACTTAATTAATGATGGTATCTATGATTATGGTGTTATTTTGCTAAATTTCAGCAGAGGCTAATGTTATTAGTCTGAAATGCTAGGCCTCAATTTATCATACTAATTAAAATGGCTGGAGTGTGAGTGTGGAAAAGTCTGTATCTGTTGGGAGAAATACTATAAATTTCCATAAATTTAAGTGCAAAACAAACCTAAAGTAGAAAATGGCTGGGGGTGTGCCTCAGCAGTAGAAAGCTTGCCTAGCAAGCATGAGACCATGAGCTCAAACCTAGTACAATCAAAAAGTATTTTTGAAAGTAGAAGCCAAATATCAAGGAAAAACACAACAAAACTATATTTGAAAGGTAACAGAAATGCTCACTTCAGAATAGCTAAGAGAAAATTCATTAGGCTTCACTCTAGTCAAAATTTAATTACTCTGTAACTATTCAAATCTCCCAGCTCGAATGTTTACCAAAGCATAATTCTTGTGCACAGCTGTTAATTAGTGCTTTGGTTTTTTTCAATACATCTCTAGTATGCTTAACAATCCCTTAAATGATGCATTAAGCTGGAAAGTCTATACAACTGAGGAGCAAGTTCTAGATTCACATTAACCAGAAACGTACTTTCAGGTGAGATGGCCATAACAGTTTTAAAGCCATGAGGTTCTCAAATGTTACAACCTATTTACTTTTTCTTCACAGGACTAGTAATCAAGCCCAGGGAACTGTATATGCTAGGCTGTATCACTAAACTACATTCCCAGCCCTCTCATTAGCTTTGCTAATTGACATTTCACAACAGTGATTTTGACCTTAACTTCTAGGTACATATGATTATCCAAGTCTACATTTTGTAAGGTGGTGGTATCTTTAATAGCTATATAACATGCATTTACGATACATACCTGCTTCAATTTTTCACCTGTGAGATAGTTAAACTCATCGCCTATTGCTTCTTTCTTCACCAACTCTCAATCGGCTCTTCCTCTCTATACTCTTCAGGGTTTTCACCACAGTCACGCACACGGATTCATCTTCCTCTAAACTGTCCTCTCCAGTAGGCATCCTCATTCCACCCCTACCCCACAGTCACACTCTCTCCACAGGGCTCTTATTTCCCCTCCCTCTTTTTAGCATTACCCTGCCTACTTTAGGGCCGGTGCCTCTCCTTGCATTCTTCTGCTTTCTTGTTGTGCTTGTGGCACCCCATCTGTCTTTCCACTGCTTTTCCTCAATTGGTAGAATCTCTTACAGTACCCTTCTTTGCGACGGAGAACCGCTGCTGGGTCCTTTTGAGACTAGCAGGCGCTACTCAAGCGCAGTCACGCCCCCTCGCGTTGCCAGATGGTTCGTCTTCCTCATACTCAGAGCGCCGTCACAGTGACGTGTGTGCAGGTGCGCCAGCTGTCCAACCGAATGCGACCGGCGGTGACGCTGCCCTATGCCGCGTCTTGGAACACACAAAGTCATTCCACTCAATCCACATGCTTAGAACCGCACATACCTACAGATTTCCATTTAGACACACAGAGACAAACACCCCAGACACGATCTTGTATTCATGGTGCAGGAAGGTGAAGCCTCCACCCCTTCTCAGGTGATAGGCAAAGCCCTTGCAGTCAGAGACAGGCCCTTGGCCAATAGGTTACCGAACCTGTTAGTCCGGTGCCTGGGACTAGGAGTTTCCGGTGACCCTGCCCTCTGGCCTGACCTTATTTATGTCTGGACCAGCTCAGGGATGAGGATTCCATGCCTCCTGCCCCTGTGATCATGCCCCATCTCCTGTCTCCTGTCTCATCTCTGGTCACCATGGTATCCTACTTCAGCTCTCCATTGATTTGGTGGTATTGTTTTTGTTCTTTATTTCCTCTCTGGCCTGTTTCCTAACTGTGTTAAGTGTTTTGTGGGCAGCAGGCCTTTGTAACAATTGGCGCCTGCAGACCGCTAGTGTTCCAATAAAGACTCCAAGATTCCATCCTTCACAGTGTGGCTTCTTAGCTGAGTGCCGGTGGCTCATGCCTGTAATCCTAGCTACTCAGGAGGCTGAGATCTAACGATCTTAGTTCAAAGTCAGCCCTGGAAGGAAAATCCATGAGACTCTTATCTCCAATTAACCACCAGAAAACTAGAAGTGGCTCTGTAGCTCAAACTGGTAGAGTGCCAGTACTCAGGGACAGTACTCAGGCCCAGAGTTCAATCCCTGTGACGGAAAGCACGCACACACACACACACACACACACACACACACACACACACCCAAAGTGTGGATTCTCCATTTTCTAACCTTACAACAATAGATACTTTTACTGTAATAGCACGAATGCTAAATTGATAAATCAACTGTTTATTGTTTTATTTCTATTTAATGCAAATCCTCTTGTTTTTGAAGAGTCAAAATGAGCCTGAAGTGGGATACTTGATAAGAACGATCTGATTAACTTAGAAGTGTTAAAAAAAAAACAAAATCCAACAGACTAACTAGATTACTAATTTGCAAAGAATAAAAATATACTCTGAGCCTGATGTGGTGGTGAATCCCTTTAATCCCAATATTGAAGAGACTGAAACTGGAGGACCTTGAGTTTGAGGACAGAATGAGCTACATAGTGAGGCCTTGCCATATATATATATATATATATATATATATATATATGGATATATATCTAATTTAATAACTGATATGATTCAGAAGACATAGCAGGTCCTCATTAGGCGCATTAGTTAGAATATTGTAGAAGTATTCCATTAGTATGTACGGCTAATGTTAAGACAAATAAAAAGACTGAAAAAAAATCATGTTCCAAGAGAAAAAGTGTGGATTGAAAATTACCAGATTTTAAAAATATATTTACATGAAAGGATCAAAATTTCAAAATATCTGGCATCTCATTCATTTATTTTCTCCAACATTAACTAAATCATTTTTCCAGCTTACCCACATTTAGATCTATGTACAAACCCATTTGAAAAGAATGCTGGGATAAGGTGCTTTTCTTCTGTTTGGGTACATGTCCACTTGTAGCCTAATCAAGCTTCTGTCATTATAAAAGAACAGGGAGAATGGCTATGTGTTGGACAACTAGCAATCTCTGCCACATTTTTTCCCCAACATATCTGCCTCCTTACCTGAACTAGGAGATTTGGAGTGTGCTGCATTCATTTTATATATCTACATATTTACTGTTTATTTAATGTACATTAATGAAGGCTTATTCTGTGTAATCTGAATAGAAGTGATTCCATCTTTTACCTGCGCAATTTTCTATACTTTATATTAATTTTATTGTGTCCTTGATTATTTAAGAAAACTTTCCCCTCTCTCTGACTCTCTCTGTCTCTCTCTCTCTTTTCTTTGTACTGGCCTGGGCCCTATTCTTAAGCTTGTTTCACTCAAGGCTAGGACTCAACCACTTGAGCCACAGTTCTACTTCTGGCTTTTTGGTAGTAAATTAGAAATATCAGTCACACAGCCTTTCTTGCCTGGGCTGGCTTCAAACTGAGATCCTCAGATCTCAGCCTCCTGTATAGTTAGAAGTATAGGCATGAGGTCCTGGTGCCAGGGTAAGAAACACTATCTCATTTATGAGCTATTATTTTGGTGGTACTGGGGCTCTAACCCAGGGCCTTACTCATATCAGGCAAGTGCTCTATCAGTGAGCCACAGAGCTATGGTTCTTAATAACCATACAATTTTCTATGTTTATTATAAAATTTTTAATATACTTTCATATGAGCAGCCAACTATCCTATTTTCATATATAAATGTCCCAGTTACCTTTTCCTTCCAAAAATTGAATCCTAAATCTAAAATGAAATAAAAGAACTTGCAAGATACCTTTTGCAACTAAAAACCATCTTTAAATTTTTCAGAGGCCTTTGGACAAAGACTTATTACTTTGTCTTATAAACAAAGGGAGTTGAGGAGACAACAATGCTTGATAAGAAATGTACTCATTATCTTGCCCATGTAATTGTAACCCCTCTGTATGGTATTTTCATAATAAAAAAAAGGGAATTGATTAAGTTATGTTCAATTGATGTTACAGTACTGCTGACTGTATGGGAGGGAGTGTTAGAACAAAAGCGTTGGTCAGTCTTTCCCCTGGTAGATTGTGTGAAAACATCTTAGTAATATAAAATGTCAGAGATTGTGTGCAGTATGGGAGGTACCTAGAGATTTCTCAGTGTCCTAGTTCTCCATGATCTTTGTATTTATCTGAGTTTTGATGGTGCTTTTTCCAGGGCTGTGGAAATTGTAGCAGGGCTATCAGTCCTTTCAGTTACTATTTCAAATGTTTGCTTAGGCACAACCTTGATATTCATTTGAATTTGGCTTGTTTTAGGCCAGGAGTTATCTCAGGTCCTGAGAAATTGTGAGAACTGTACTGGATCAACATTTATATAGCAAGCCATGAAGTATGGGGCTCACCTCATTTGTTTGCTCACTAACGCAGGACAATTAAAGTAATATTACATTGTGCTGATTTGAAATGATACTCAAACGTTCTAATTATGTGGCAGGAGCTAGTTATCATGTGATCATCCACATAATCTAGAATATAATTGCAATTAAATGCAAAACTATTCCTGTAGAAAACTCTTAAATGATTTTATCTAGTTTGAAAAATACCTACTTCTTAGAGAAAGTGTAAAATGCATGTATATTTAAAATAAGTTGTATTGTTAGTTTGTGACTACCAGATTCTGGTGCTATAACCTGAGACACTAACATTGTCATTCAGCACTTGACTCTTGTTTCTTTGAACAATCCAGTTTCTTGTTTCTAGAGTAAGCCAAGGTCCATTGGTCCTCAGTAGCTCCAGGATCCTGGCATTTATGTATTTGGAGGTCATACCATAACCATTTTTTAATTCTGTAAAGTTTTTGTCTGTTTGTGGGGCTAGTACTCAGGGCCTGGGTGCTCTGCCTGACCTCTTTTGCTCAAGGCTTAATGCTCTACCCACTGTGAGCCACAGCTCCACTTCTGTTTACTTGGGGTTTCTTTTGTAGGCCATGGGGCTTGAACTCAGGACCCGGGTGTAGTTTCTGATCTCTATTGCTCAGGTCTGGCATTCTACCACTTTGAGCTTAACATCACTTCCGGTTTTTGAGTGGTTAATTGGAGATAAGTGTGTCACTGGGAGTTTTCTGCCCTGGGGTGTCTTTGAACGGAGATCCTCAAATCTCAGCCTCTTGTGTAGCTAGGATTACAGGAGCAAACTACCAGCACCGGAGCACTTCTGGTGTTTGAGTGGTTAGTTGGTGATGAGTGTCACAGGGACTTTTCTGCCCTGACTAGCTTTGAATTGTGATCCTTATATCTCAGCCTCCTGAGTAGCTAGGATTACAGGCATGAGCCACCAGCACCTGGCTCCTTCTATAATTTTTAAGTTGGTCATTCTCAATTAGATATTCATGATTGTTTTTCAAAGACTCATTTCCAGTGCTCTCTATCTTGTTGCAATCAAAATGAAAGGAAATGGTCATGCCCATCAGGTAACTAAAAAACTGAAGCAAGTCGGCCAACACTCCTTAGCCGCAGGTTTCTTTTATTCATATTCAATCACTATGATTAAGAAGTATTTGAGGGGGCTGGGAAGGTGGCTCACTGGTAGAGCGCTTGCCTTGCATGCCTGAGGCCCTGGATTCGATTCCTCAGCACCACATAAGCAAAAAGAAAAAAGCCGGAAGTGGCACTGTGGCTCAAGTGGTAGAGCACTAGCCTTGAGCTGAAGAGCTGAGGGACAGCGCCCAGGCCCAGAGTTCAGGCCCCACGACCGGACCAAAAAAAAAAAAAAGAAGTATTTGAGGAGCTGGGAAGGTGGGCTCAGTGGTAGAGCACTTTGCCTTGCATGCAGAGGCCCTTGGTTAGATTCCTCAGCATCACATAAGCAGAAAAAGTCAGAAGTGGCACTGTGACTCAAGTGGTAGAGCGCTAGCCTTGAGTTGAAGAGCTGAGGGACTGCTAGCACCCAGGCCCAGAGTTCAGGCCCCATGACCAACAAAACAAAAACAAAAAAGAAGAAGTCTTTGAGGGGAAAAAGAAGAAGTATTTGAGGGGAAAAAGCATCTTATATAGACAGATTTTTTTTCTTCTTATGTCCCCAAAGGATGGAGATTAATATCTATTTTCATGGCATTTATATTGTAACAGTCACTGAAGGAATGTAGGAGCTGATATAAAGTATATGAGATGTGTGTATCTATTATGCAAATGCTGTGCCATTTTATTTGACACTTGGAGCATTCATGGATTGCCTTGTGTTTGGGGGTCTTGGTAGCAACCATTTCTCTCAGGGATGACTGTACATAAAATTTTAAGGAAAATACTGTGCCATTTTATATAAGAGACTTAGAGCATTCATGATTTTTCTTGGGTTTTGGGGTCCTGGAACTAATCCATTAATCTCAGGAACTAGTATATATAAAATTTTAAGGAGAGTCTGAGTTGTTGTTGTTGTTGTTTGGGGGGTCTGGTCGTGGGACCTGAACTCTGGGCCTGGGCGCTGTCCCTCAGCTCTTCAGCTCAAGGCTAGCGCTCTACCACTTGAGCCACAGCGCCACTTGTGGCTTTTTTCTTTTTGCTTATGTGGTGCTGAGGAATCGAACCCAGGGCCTCAGGCATGCAAGGCAAGCTCTCTACCACTGAGCCATCTTTCCAACCCTGAGGAGTTGTTTTATTGTGTGTTATATTGGTAGGGCACAGTGTCCAGCAGACTAGGTTGTGGAACAACCTTGCGAGTGCAGGGTGCTTGTTTACTGCCGGTTTCCTCCCCTTACTCCTGAGTTCTTTCACTCCCACATGTCTCTGTTTTAGTTCTCTGCTTCCCTTTAGATCAATGTAAAGAGGTTTTCCATAAAGCTAAATGAATTTCATGCAAGGAATTTTTTATCAAGCTATTCTTTTCATTTTATATGAAAATATATGCTTCGTTTTTATAAAATAGTAGTGGGTTGTTAAATTGTATTCATTTGGTAAAGAATTTGGCATTGTTGGGTTTTCCTGTGAATATATATATTTAAAAGTTATACATTGAAAATCTGGAGGTGTTTGCCTAGAATACAGAAAAGAGAAGTGGTAGGAGGAAAGAACAGTATGTGACACCTAGTAAGTTGAACAACTTAAGTTCCATAATGTAGTTTCAGTGGTGGTGGTGAGTCATATCTGGTGTGTGTAAGCTTTTTTGGGAGTTGGGGAAGGCTTCCCAGAGGAGGAAGCATTTGGAATGAGGCTTTAAGGATAAGAGGGGGAGAACTGGCCAGGAATTCCAAGCAGAGTGCATAATTCATGTCAAGACATCAAGTAGAAAAGAGCTGTATATGTCCCACAGTTCTGAGTAGCTGGGTGGCTGAAGTGTAGGGTTCTTGCCTTGAGGCACCAGAGAGCAAAGTAGGGATTTTTTTTCTACTCGACCGCTTTCTCCTTTTGCTCATTGCACAGTTCTGGGCACACAGACTACTGGAACTCAATAAATACTTGTTGAACTGGCAGAGAGTGATGGGAACAGGGCATGTGGACGCTTTTCTCACGCACCTGCCGTATAAGTCTGGCAAAGCCCTTTTCTAAGGGGCTGCCGTTTGCTATTTAGTCATCCAGCGGTAGTGGAAAAACAGGAACAAGTTTGGGAGAGGCCTTGGCCTTCCTAGAGTCAAATCCTCGATTCAAGGGGGTTAGAAGGCGGGGCTAAACTGAGGCCAGAAGGGCCGAGTCATGCGGGTCTGCAGCAGCGAAGGTTCAGTTCCTCCTCCGCTCCAGCAGGGGGCGAGGGGAGCGGTTCCTACTGTCCTTCCCCTCCTGATCGACGTCAGGCGGGCTGCAGCGAGTGGCGAGAGCAGTGGGCGGGGTCCAGGCCGGGCGGCGGCGCTGAGCTCGTGGGCTTGGCTGGTGCGCGGCGGTGGCGACGACGGCGGCGGCTGCGGAGGCCACTGAGGTGCTGACTGGGTGTCTGCCGGCTGTTTTAGTCTCGGGTAGCTTCGGTACGGCCACTCATACCTCCCGTAGCCGCGAGCTACCGGGCTCGGCCTGCCTGTGAGCTGACGCGGGTGCCCTCGGGAGCGGCGACCGCGGATAGGTTAAGAGTGGGGGCAGGGGCAGGCGCGCGAACAGCCCAAAGCCAGAGAGGGAGCTCAAACCCGGCTGTCTTCAACCATGTCCGACGAGGCGTCGGCCACTACTTCCTATGAGAAGTTTCTCACCCCTGAGGAACCCTTCCCGCTCCTGGGACCCCCTCGTGGCGTGGGCGCCTGCCCCAGCGAGGAGCCAGGTTGTCTGGACATCAGCGACTTCGGGTGCCAGCTGTCCTCCTGCCACCGCACCGATCCGCTCCATCGCTTCCACACCAACAGGTACGAAGGGCTTTGAAGGGCCAGGGTGGGCTCCGCACACCTCTGCAGCGTGCCAGGGAACAGGGTCGCGCCCTCGCTCGGTTCCGGCTTGGTCACTGTGGACTGAGTTTCTGGTCGTCCCCTCCCCCACCTTCTACTACTATCCTTCCCCTGGCACCCTCCCTGCGCTCCGATTCTCCTTAGGACTGACTCTTTACTGGCGTTCTATCTTCATTTCTTCCCTTCCCTACATTTTCCTCCAACCCTTTCCGTCCCCCCCTCCCCCATATGTATCCTGAGTATCTCAAACCCGCACTCTAAAATTTTAGGTGCTCTTCTGTTTACAATCATTTCTAAAAGTTTAACCCCTTCCATTTGCGCAGTGCATAGGGCTCAACATCTACCTATTGGTCGTTTGAAAGTATTTTTAAAGATAGTACTCCCTTGCCCAAAATTTTACTCTTACAGTCCTCTCCTCACCACTACCCCAACCACAGTTTTGTTGTTGTTTTTTAAATTAGAGCACTTGGAAATTATTCCATTCTTCCTTTTCCTCCTCCTTTTTGAACTGTTTGCCTTATTTTTGTGAACTCTCCCACAAGGTATAAACATAAATCTGAAACATTCTTTTCTGTAACATACCCACCAGGGTTGCTCCGCCAGTGCACTCGGAGAGGGGGAGGGGCAGAACAAGGCTTAGATGCGTTTGTTTGGAAGATTTATCAGAGAGTGCATCTTCTATCTTGTTTTATTAGAAGACAGTGTTTGGGACGATTCTCTCTTGCACATATTCTCTCATGCATGTATTACAGCAAAGGTTGAAGGAAATTTGAAGATGCATTAGATATAGCCTTCACTTTTAAAACAGCCTGGTATTTGAGAGCCATGTAAATGCTTTGACTAGTGTGTGGACAAATGACTAGGACCACAGTTCGTCTATGGAAATCCTGGAGATAGAGTCGTTATGATTTTTGACAACTTTCCTGAATTTGATCAGATTCTTCCACATTTTAAAATCTTTTGTCTATTTCCCCCTCATCTCAATCTAGATTTACCTAGCTCTTATGCCAAGCACAAGGATCAGGATTCTTAAACAAAAACGCTAGTCTTCAGAAACAAGATACTATAGTTAAACATTCAGAACATCAGCATAACATTTCTAAAGGAGATGGCAGTGTGTTTCTTACAGGCACTCTATATCCTCCTTACAAAAATGAAGAAACAAGCCAGGCGCTGGTGGCTCATGCCTGTAATCCTAGCTACTCAGGAGGCTGAGATCTGAAGATCACGATTCAGAGCCAGCCCGGGCAGGAAAGTCTGTGAGACTCTATCTCCAATAAACCACTTGAAAACAGGAAGTGGTGCTGTGGCTCAAGCGGTAGAGTGGTCATATTGAGCTGAAGAGCACAGGGACAGCAGCCAAGTCCAGAGTTCAAGCCCCATAACCGACCAAAAAAAAAAAAAAGAATGAAGAAACAGGCCCAGAGGGGGGAAAAAAAAGAAATGAACCTAGATTACCCCTTTGGACCCAGAGATGGATCTTGGATCAGAACTAATGGATCCAGTGTTATCAGTGCTCACAGTAGTTTCATAGACTAACCAACAAGCTTGTAATATTGCTGAAATGAAGTGTTTAAAGTTATTTACATAGAAAAAGAATATAAAATTATTTTTGCAGATATTTAAGTATTGTAGTAGCAGTACCATACCCAGGAAAGTAAAATGTTTTCAGAATTAGCCTGCTGTGATGAGTGAATATACAGGTTAAGGGTAAGCATTGCTAAAATGGATGGTGATGGAGAGTGAAGCAGTGAAAATAGTGCATTACTTACAGCATGTTCTATTCTTTCTCCTCCAGAGGTTTTTCTTGTGTTTTCCCCTTAAAGATTGGTAAGGTCAAGGCTGTTTGCCAGAATGGGTCATTGAAGGTAGTAAGAGGAGGTTCCTGTTAAGCTCTACTTTATCCAAGTCAAGCATTATTTTTCCTACTTAACTGCCAGCTTTTAAAAAGCTCTCTGTCTTCTACCCTACTTTGGAATGGGAACAGGGGGTCTTATTTTCTGTATGCTTTTCAGCAGAAAGGAGAAGAAGAATTAGCAATATTTACAACAGATGTTTCTGCCCTAAGCCGCCTTGTTTGTTTTTTTAAATCTTTTTTCCTAGAATGTTCTGCCTCTTTATCACTCAAAATGTTTTGATAGAACTATATGCTATGAGACATTTCAGGGAGCTGCAAATACATATGTGGGCACAGTTTAATTTGTGGTCTTTTATTTTAGAGGTGAATATGTCAGTTTTTTTTCCACATAATTTGCAAAATTCAGCAACAAACCAAAAACCAAGTATAAATAGTTGTATACTAAATTCTGCTTTGGGTTTTATTCATTGCAAAACTTTTATTGTATATAGAAAGCTTATCAGTGGGTAGGTAACTTTACCTTTATTTTTCTTATTTGTTATAGGATAAGAAAATAGGGAGATTGTTTTAATAAGGCCCTTTATACAGGCCTGGTGAAAATGATAACTTCATGCCTGCTCATTTAATGAACTCTGGGCTATATTTGCAGTGTCACTAACCAAGAGAGTCATGGCACTATTACTAATGACCTCTAAAGTTGAATGCATGCACCGTTCTGATTAGTCAGCATGTAATAGAAGTTGGCATGTCACTTTTGTAGGCTTAGTAAGAAATAAAAACAGCCGTTTTTTTTAGAACTCCATTTTCCAGGTGCAGTAGTCTACACCTGTAGTCTCAGCTACTCACGAAACAGGTGGGAGGATCCTTGGAGACCAACCTGGAAAAAAGTAAGATGCTATTTCCTCCAAAAAAAGGAGTTTATTATCTAATTGGGTTTGTCTAGGATTTTGGAAAAATAGAGTACAAATTTAATAGACTTAAACCTTAAATAAATGTCATTGTTAAATAAGCATGTGTTTAAGACATTTTATTTGGTTTGGGGGACAGAGTTTTTCTGTTTTAGAGTTTCTGATATTGATAGGTCCTATCATTAAATTGTGAGATGAAAGAGGTTGATACAAATTACCAGATGAGGTATTCTCTTCATCTTTCAGAAGTACATCAATACTTTGACTTTACACTATTTTGAAAAAAATGTGTGCCATTTGTACACTTTAGGAATACTTGAACACTCAGAATAAGTCATTTGTGTAAGATTTTAAAGCCCATTTCAGTCACTATTAACTAGAAAAATCCTCAAACTATTGTGTGTCTGTTTTGTGGTGCTGGGATCAACTCAGGTATGCCAAGCATTTGCCTTAACCAATAAGCTACATCTGGCCCCAGCCTTTTTGGTGTGCCTCTTGTCCCAGCCCTATTTTTCCTATCTAGGTATAGAATTAGAGATAGAGAGCAGCTATAGGTTGTTGGTGGGAGAGCTACATGGAAGAAATTTGGTTTAGGGACTTTGAAACAAGTAGTGTAGGTGGGCGCAGCTTTGGCAAAACATCCACATTAATAATACAAATTTGGGAGTAATCAACAGAAATTCTACTAGTGTGATAGGCATGAAACCATAGGTTATAATAGTTGAGAGACTAAGATTATTTAGTAAATTTAGCAGGGAATGTAGTGATAATATTTTTCTTTGTTTGCTTTTTTCTTAGAATAAAGATTTTAGCTCCTTGGAAGCAAGCCACAAGAAAGGAAAAAGTTGGGAATACAGAGAGTGGAATGAGTAAATCGAGTTATTAAGTTAAATACCATATCATTAGGGTTCATATCAGCATTTTTCTTTTCAAGTTTTGGAGAAAGTTGTGCTTAGAGAATGTTATACTTGTAGCTAGAATTCTAATGTTAGGTAGTTTTCTCGTAGTGTAATGGGATGTAAGGGCTTGTAAACTTGAATGATTTAATGCTGAGCTGACATTGGCTTAAAAATGTCACATCAGTTTAAAAGAGTTACACTTAAATTTTTTGGTAAAAGCCCACTAAGACAATTGGTGGCATGTAAAGACTTGAAGAAATAACATAGTATTTTTCTAGTAAAGAAGGAAGTTTTAAAATGTACACAATTCAAGAAAATACCATTTAACAAAAGATGAGGAAAAATCTAATAATAGGTAAATCACAGGCTTATTTTCTGGAAGTCATTATTTCAGCAGCTTATTTTCTGGAAGTCATTATTTCAGCAGCTTATTGGTATTGGAAACACTAACTCCATTATCTCTAAGATTAAATCCTTATGCTACTGGCAAACTGATGAAGATTATCTCATTAATAGCATCTCATTAGTGAAAACATACAAAAGAAAACAGATGGATATATTTCAAGACAAAAAGGTTCTAAAAATCTGTCCTAAGTTCTACAAACAAAATATAGAATGAGGAACTTAACAGTCATTAATGAAATATTAATACATAGATAAACACCATAGCAAAAATAGTACATATTTTATTTATTTTGAGACAGAATCTTGCCCAGACTGGGTCTCAGATTATGAGATCCGCCTGCCTCTGCATCCAGAATACTGGGACTTTAGGTATTTACTGCCATGCCTTGCCTGGTTAATAAATATTTAAAATTTTGATCTTTGCATTAATAAAAAATTATATAAAATAAGTTATATGCATGTTTCTGCCCTAGGAATAAGTTTACAAAAATAAGAATTTTATGCCAGGCATTGGTGGCTCACACCTGTAATCGTAGCTACTCAAGAGGCTGAGATGTGAGAATTGAAGTTCTAAGCACAGGAAGGAAAGTCTGTGAGACTCATCTCCAATTAACCACTAGAAAACAAGAAGTGGGACTGTGGCTCAGAGTGGTAGAGTGCTTGTCTTAAGCAAAAAGAGCTCAGGGCCAGTGCCCAGGCCCTGGGTTCAAGCCTCACAACTGACCCCCCCCCAAGAAAAAAGAATATTAGTGACTTGGAGGTTGTGATGAGATGAATTTTTTTTGGTATGTTGACTGGTGAACATGAAATTGGTGCAGTTTTTCAGAAAGTTGCTTGTGTAAATGTGCTAGGACCCTTAGAAATATATATATATATAATAAAATAAAGAAATATATATATATATTCTTTGATTGGTTAATTATCTTTAAGTAGTATCTATCATTAGGGGAATAAAGTAAACAAAATGATATATTCAATAAATGAAATATAATACAGATACTGAAATGTTTCCAAGTAATATGTAGGTTGAGCGATCCATAGGACAAAAATCCAAATTCTAAGCCATTTGAATTCTACCATGTTTTCATATATTAATTTGGAGTCAGAATAATAGGTGCATTAAAAATAGTGTATAAAATGTATAAAATTATCTTTAGGCTATGTGTATAAGGTACATGTGAAACATAATAAATATTGTATTTAGACTTAGTTTTCATCAACAGTATACCTCATTATGTATACACAGATACTTCAAAATCAAAAAGAGTCCAAAATGTGAAACATATTTAGTCCAAGTCATATAAAGGATATGCAACTTAGCAATGAAAATATTCAGCATATAAGAGAAAAAAGCAGAATACTAAAAGCACCAAGCTATTATATGTTAGCTATAATAAAATTATTGGTCATTTTAATCTTCAGTCCTTTTTAAAATTTCAACATTGGGGTACTGCATGCTTGCTAGGCAGGCATTACCTCTAGAGTTATTCCCCAACCCCATTTTTTGTCTTTGTTTTTCAGATTGGGTCTCTATTTTTTCTGGTATAGGTCAGCCAAGGACTGTGATTGTCTCACTCTGTCTCTGTAATACCTGATGTTAAACTGTTCACTAATTTGAAACACCACACCTAGTTTTGTGGGGTTTTTTTGAGATAGGGTCTCACTTTTTGCCTAGGTTACCCTCCAACTGAAATGTTCCCATTTTCTCAATCATCCCATATGTACCTCTCAAATAGTTAACCTGTGTGTATGTGCATGTGTACTCATGTGCACGTGTGTCCGTACTGGGGCTTTTTTCTGTTAATGTTTGGCACTCAGCCACTTGAGACACACCTCCACTTCCTGCTTTGTTGTGGTTAATTGGAGTTAGAAGAATCTCATGGATTTTCCTGCCCAGACTGAGTCCAAATGATGATCCTCAGATCTCAGGATCTTGAGTTACTAGGATTATAGGTGTGAGCCACCAGTGCCCATTATTAGTGCACTCTTTTCTTCATGTAATATCACAGCTGTGACCTTGTAAGACATTAGTGTGTATACAAGAGCCACTTTGTTAGATTTCTATTTATGTATTTTGTTGGTGCTTTTCTTTGCTTTGAATGGTTCCTCTCATCCTTTCATTTAATAATAGTAATTGGTCCCATGTATTGAGCATTTTTATGTGTGCTAAGTTCTCTGTTTGCATTCTCATAATCCTCACAGTAACTCCCTTTTAAATATGGGAACATAGGCTTGGAGAGCTTGTGATTTGCTTAAGATCAAATAGCTAGCAAATGACAGAACAAGAATTTTAACTTGGTGTGACTCTAGAGCTTACTCATAACTACTGTGCTATACATTTTATTTATGGATGAAAGGTCTACTTTATTCTTAGTTTGTATATCCCTTTTCAATATTATTCAAATTTCAGACACCTAAGGAAATAGTATAATGAGGCCTTTAACAATAATTTACATACAGTATTATACTTATACCCTAACCATTCTCCAGACTCTTCCTTATTACTTCAAGGTGAATCACAGAGGCTTATTTTATCCATAAATATCTTAGTATATTTGTTACAGGTTTTCTTTTTTGGTGGTACTGGGGCTTAAACTTAAGGCCTCATGTTTGTCAGGCACTCTACCTCTTCAGCTGTGCCCAGGCCCCAAAGTAAAAGCTTTAACAAAACCCCACACTGCTGGGTAGCGTATCTCTGTAATCCTAGTTACTCAGGAGGCAGAGAGAGATGTGAGGATCACAGTTTGAAGCCAGCCTAGGCAGGAAAATCTGTGAGACTCTTATCTTTAATAAACTACTTAAAAATGCCAGAAGTGGCACTGTGTCACAAGTAGTAGAGTGTTATCTTTGAGCAAAAGAAGCTCAGGGACAGTGCCCAAGCCCAGATTTCAAGCCCTAGGACTGGCAAACAGAAAACCACCCTCCTCCCCAAGCCCCATACTACCATTATACCTAAAAACACATTTATCCTATCATAAATATGTCCTGTTGATATTAACAGGTGTATAGCTCTCTAGTTCCTGTTGTGATTTCTTTTGTATTTTGTTTTTGAAGGTGGAACCTAACTTCTTGTGGAACAAGCGTTGCCAGCTCAGAATGCAGTGAGGAGCTGTTTTCATCTGTTTCTGTCGGAGATCAAGATGATTGCTACTCCCTGTTAGATGATCAAGACTTTACCTCTTTTGATTTATTTCCTGAAGGGAGTGTCTGCAGTGATGTCTCTTCTTCTATTAGCACCTACTGGGATTGGTCTGATAGTGAGTTTGAATGGCAGGTGGGTTTTAAAATTTTTATTGACATCATTACTACATATATAGAAATACAAATTTCACTTTTAATACTTTCATCTCTACCTCAAAAATATTTAAATTGGATAGGATTTATATTCTTTACCTTTTAGCCTTCTGATGTTATAGGCAACCTTTTACAGGTTTTCATCTACAAAGTAATCAGTACTTTTTTATTTTAATTTTTTTATATATTTATTGAAAATGTTGTACAGAGGGGTTACAGTTACATGAGTAGGGTAGTGAGTACATTTCATAGCAAGCATTGTTATCTCCTCCTTTGTTTTCACAAAGTAATCAGTACTTTTTTATGCATGAATCCACACAATTTTTTCCCTGCTTTATAACAAATAGCCTCATATGAGGGTTATGCTATTGTATCTAATACCATAAATTGTTATGGTCATAAATGCATAAATTTGGTTCTGTTATCAGAAATGTAAAATAACTGTCATTTTATAATTTCTACATTCTTTTTTGCCTGACAGTTTTTTCTTTTTGTGGTACACATAACACATAACATGGCCTCCTGGCAAATTGTTTGGAAATGCTGCCTTATAATGAGTGTACTCTTACCAGAAAATGCTGATTATTTTATTGCAGCATCCATTTTCTGATTGTAAAATGCATTAACATTTAAAGTAATTTACTTTGCATACACTAAATGTTTTATTCAACCGATAAACTTGAATGCTTGCTATGTTTGAAGGCCATTTGAATACTTAGTTGTATTCCAAAAGATTAGTCAAACATTTTTTTATTAAAATACTTTTATCTGTATACTCAGCACTTGGGAGGCTGAGGCAGGAGGATAAGTTTGAACCTGGCATGTGTCATTGAAGAAAGTTCTACTCAATTGTGTGTACCACTGTTAAGAGTTAAGTTACAAGTGTATTTACATGTGCAGATAGGCTCCTCCTTCATCCACTGTTTAGCTCTATACATTTTTGTCAGCTGTGTGGCTTGAACTCAGGGCCTGAGTACTGTCTTTGAGCTCTTGCTCAAGAGGCTAATAGTCTACCACTTTGAGCCACAGTGCCACTTCTGGTTTTCTGGTGGTTGTAGAGTCTCATAGACTTTCTTGCTCCTGCAGGCTTTGAACTGTGATCCTCAGATCTCAGCTTCCTGAGTAGCTGAGATTACAGGTTTGAGATACTGGCACCAGTACCTATAATTTTACTGAATTTATTTGTTAATCTTAATTGCCCCCCCCCCCGGCCAGGTTCTTTAGAATTTTCTATGTTTGAGTTAATGTCATCAGTGAATAGACTGTTCCCTTTTATTCCCTCCAATCCCAATGACTTAAAAAAAAATGGCAGTGCAGGGTGCCGGTGGCTTACGAGCCTGAATTCCTAGCTACTCAGGAGCCTGAGATCTGAGGATTGCAGTTCAAAGCCAGCCTGTGCTGGCTCTTATGTTCAGTTAACCACCAGAAAACTGGAAGTGGTGCTGTGGTTCAAGTGGTAGAATGCTTGCCTTGAGCTGAAGAGCTGAGGGACAGTGCCCAGGCCCCAAGTTCAAGCCCCACAACTGACAGAAAAAAAATTGGCAGTAATTTTTAATCATGTGATTTATTTGGAGTTATTATCACTCCTAATGTTACAAGGTGGCACACATTTGAAATTTTTAATAGCTGATTTCTTCACTAATTTCATGAGTGGTTAGAGTAGAAAAACATACCCAGCCGCTCACTGTTAATGTGCATGAGTGATTACAGTGTTGGAACAGATAGCAGGCCTGCCTTATTAATGTGTTTTCCCACTCCTGAAATGGGAGTCTGGGTACTCAGTTTCCATGGATATTTACCATTTAAATATGCAGGGTGGTTGAAAATGCTGTCTCGTCTTTGTCGGAGCTCAAAATAATGAGCAGTGAATTATCCAAGAGGATAATTACAAATTACATGTTAGAATTAATACAGAGTAAAACTCACTATAGTTTTAAAGTTCATATTAACTTTGTTGTGGCTAAAAACTACCATCTGTTTAAATCTTTTTTAACAGATGTTTCTAATGCTACTAAAGTAAATATTAATAACTTACAGATTCTCTGGGAAGAGAAATTCTTAACTACTTGATAAGGCAGTATTTTAACCTTAGAATGAAGTTGTATCTTAACATTTGGAGTAACATCAAAGCTTCAGTTTTACTGACAGTTTTCTTTTCTACTAGTCCCTTCATTATAGATATATTTGACTAGTCTTTAGCCTGAGAAATTATTTCGATTTGTTCAGCAAGAAAACTTATAAAATCTAAAGTGAATAATTTGCTGTCTTATTTGAAGCCTGTAGGCGCAATCTGAAATTACACATCAGCTGTTACTCATAAAATTCTGCTGTATCCTGCAGAAAATATGGCAGAAATTTGATTTAATTCTCTCTATGTGTCACAATTACTGATTATAATATAAATATACCATATATTGCCCATGAAAAATACAGGATGGGACTCATTAAACATTTTTATTCTGAAATATACTATCAGTTATGAAGTAGAAAATTGCTGGTCTAGAAAATATACAGGAGACCATGCAGTTAATTCTCCTATACAGCTGCTACTCTCATCCTGCAATTGACTATTTGACATCAGCACTTAGGTGACCTTATTATTTAATAGTAACCTATTATCTATCGCCGCTTCCAATTACAGTGTTTCTACAGGAAAAATACAGATTTAGCTGTGTGACAATTTATAGTGTAGGAAAAATGTCTATTGTATATTCAAAGACTATTTATGCTTGCTTCCTTTATCACTATAGTCTCCACATCTTGAATTCTTCCTTCCCTTCCTCCCACCTTCCATCCCTCTGGACACATCTGGTTTTTTTGGGGGGGGCGTCCTGGGGGTTGAACTCAAGGCCTGGGCACTGTCCCTAGCCTCTTTTGCTAAAGGTTAGCACTCTCCCACTTGAGCCACAGCACTACCTCTGGATTTTTCTACTTATGTGGTACTGAGGAATCAAACCCAGGATTTCATGCATGCTAGGCAAGCAATCTACCACTAAGCCACATTCCCAGCCCTGGACACATCTTTTTAATGGAAAGAATCTAGAGAGTCAATAGGAATGCAGAAAAAAAGAATTTTGTAACTAATTGCAAGAACTATCCATTATGGCAGAGAAGTAATAGAAGCCACCCAAAGAAAAGCAGGTTGCATGATTTCCCTCATTTGTAAGAACTAGAATATGTCTACAATATTCTTAACAAGAGATCTCAATAACCCAACTGCTTAGTGCATAGGATCATATATAATGAAGCGATCAACATGAACTCCAATATATGAAAACAAGAGGTTCTTATTAGGCCTTGTATGTAGTTTGTTTTTTCCCCCACTGTTCCTCTTGTATATAAGATTGTTCAATATGTGGAAGGGAAAGGGAATCACAGAAACAGCAGGACAAAGGATGAACTAAAGCAATATAGATACTCACTTGACACTATGCTGGATATGAACATTACAACTTTGGGGGGGAGGAGAATAGAGAGGGGTAAGTGGGAGGCAATGAGGGATGGGGTAACAATGATTAAAAACAAATGTACTCATTACCTTATGCAACTGTAACCCCCCCTGCTCAATCACATTTTCGATAAAAATAAAATATAAAAAAGAGAAACCAGTATTCTTCAGAGATGCTTTTTGGAAGAGATGGGGCCTGCTGTGATATAGAAGGGAAGTATGCATGGTGGTTTAGAGCAGAACCTCTTGAACCTCATCTGCAATGCTTAGTAGCTTTTGACTTTGGACAACTTGCCTAGCCTTTCTGCTAAAATTTCCTTACTTGTGAAAAGAGAGATTTATAAGAGTACCTTGAATTATTGTGAGAGAGTAATATGAAATAATTGAAGTAAAATGCCCTGATCAGTAATAATCTATTGCTTGGCAAATTTAGCTAATATTTATTAGTGTATACATTTTTTTTGTTGGTTGTGGGGCCTGATCTCCGGGCCTGGGTGCTGTCACTCAGCTCTTCAGCTCAAGGCTAGCACTGTGTACCCCTTGAGCCACAGCTCCACTTCTGGCTTTTTCTGCTTTTGTGGTGCTGAGGAATCGAACCCAGGGCCTCATGCATGCAAGGCAAGCACTCTACCACTGAGCCACCTTCCCAGACCCTAGTGTATACATTTTTGAAAGCATCTAATTTTATCATTTTCTTTCCCCCTCATATACAAATTTTTCTTTCCAAACTCCATCTAGGGCAAGAATACAGGGAATAGTTGTAAGCATTTCATATGTATCCTCCTTTAGATTCTGTCATTAGATGTGTAAGCCTCCCTGGACATCATTTTCCGTATCAGTTGAAGTTGTTGGACTAGAAGAACTACAATATTGCTTCAGTTTTCTTCCTGTAACAATGGAAGTCTTTGAGTATGTCACCCTAGATAGGTTGTCTGATGAGGAAATATTACCCGTTTTCTTATGATCTTGACATCTGAGTCCTTAACTATTCAGCTTTGTACATTGCTTTTCATGAAGAAAAATTTCAGACCTGTTCCCATGTTTTTTCTATTTTTGCTTATTTTTGTCCAGGCCCAGACCAACCTCTTTCTATCCAATTCCAAGTTTTCCTCACTTTGCTTTGTCCTTATGGTGCCTAGGTGCTGTCCCTGAGCTCTTCAGCTCCAGGCTAGTGCTCTACCACTTGAGCCACAGCACCACTTCTGGTTTTCTGGTGGTTCATTGGAGATAAGAGTCTTATGGACTTTCCTGCCTGGGCTGGCTTTGAACCAAGATCCTCAGATCTCAGCCTCCTGAGTAGCTAAGAATTCAGGTGTCAGCCACCATTGTCCAGCCCTTATAGTGCTTTTTAACCAGTTGTTTCCTTACACAGTTTGGTACTTAGAAACTGTTAGAGACCAAAGCCCTACTCTTCTACAAGTCATGAGGCAGCTTCTGGTTCTTCTGTTGAGGTATCAATCCCTAGCACTATTTTTGTCTTATATTTTTTTCATCTTGCTCTATTTTTTAAAATGATTTCATTAAATTATTCTTACTTGATTGCCTTTTCCTTCTTTCCTCTCTTTCTTGTGTGCTGGCACAAGGGCTTGGACTCAGGGCCTAGGTACCGTCCATGAGCTTTTTATACTCAAAGTTGATGCTCTACCACTTGAGACATACCTCTATTTCCAGCTTTTGCTGGTTAATTGCAGATGAGAGTCTCAAGGACTTTCCTGCCCGGGCTAGCTTCAAACTTCCATCCTGAGATCTCAGCCTCCTGAGTAGGTAGGATTAGAGACATAGCCAAACTCCTTTTACCTCTGCCATTCTGAAATGCTACCTTGTAAAGCTTTACTTAGCCACTTTAGCAAAATGCAACTTTCTTGAGTTTTTATTCTACCTTTTAAAGGGCCCAAAGCACAGACCCTTGAAATAGAAATAGCTGGTGCCAAAGTTCAGATTATAGTTTTAAACCCTATAGAACCAAAAAAGCAATAAAAAGGTGTTGTTTTTTTTGTCTTGTAACCATGAATGCATTATGTTTGAAAATAGTAAGATGCTCTTTTCGAAGAGGTTTTGTCTTTTAGCTGGATATCTTAAATATATTTATATAAGTTAAATTTATTCTGGCTTTTGAACCTGATTATACACTTAACACTTATTGTTTTTCAGGTATGTATATATGTCCAAATTCATTCAAATGTATACTAAATATTTACAGGTTTTCATTTATCAAGTATGCACACTTTCAGTATGCAATAAATATTTTTCTGTTTGTCTTTAAGCTGATATTCTGTGTTTAGGCTTGTTTTTATTTCTACTTTAGTCTATTTTCTAATTTTATTTTATACTACGTGTAGTCTTTTTTTTTTTTGTCAGTCGTGGGGCTTGAACTCCGGGCCTGGGTGCTATCCCTCTACCACTTGAGCCACAGCGCCGCTTCTGGTTTTCTGGTGGTTTATTGGAAATAAGAGTCTCATGGAGTTTTCCTGTCCCGGCTGGCTTTGAACCGGGATCCTCAGATCTCATCCCCCTGCGTAGCTAGGATTACAGGCGTGAGCCACTGGCACCTGGCTAATAATTGTAGTCTTTAAAGTGTTTTGCTTTATACCAACAGCATATTTTAAATTAATTGCTTTGACATTGTTAATACAGACTTGAGGACAAGAACCATGTATTATCTGTCTTTACATTGACAATATGTCTAGCACAATGCTGGAAAAAAGCCAGTTAGTGACAGCTTACTTAGAGTTCCTGAGGTAAAGAATGGTACTACTTCCTCATTATGCTATGGGAGCTTTCTGTAATATGGGCACATATAATTTAAAAACCTTAATGATGACTATTAAGTCAACATTTTATCAAGTTTTCAATACAATTTTAACAATTTTAAACTTTTGGAAAACGTAGAATGAATGATGTTGATATTGCTGCTTTGTGTAAAGTATGTGTGGATCAGATTAATGTCCTCTAATTCAGTGTTTTCTATTAGTCTTATATTAAAGTAATGTGTTTATTTTTTGATACCAGGTCTTGTATAGTTCAAGCTGATCTGGAACTCACTATGTAACCCAAGCTAGTCTTGAACTGAGTATGTTCTTGCCCCGACCTCCCATTGCTGTGATATAGGTCATAGCCACCATGACTGGTTAAAGTAACTTTAAATTTATATGTAAAATTCTTTTTATTTATATAAAGTTGCCAGGCAGTGACATCACCAGTGGGAGTGATGTACTTTCTGACGTCATACCTAGTATTCCAAGTTCACCTTGCCTGCTTCCTAAGAAGAAAAACAAGCACAGGAATTTAGATGAACTTCCTTGGAGTGCAATGACAAATGATGAGCAGGTAACATATTGATACTCTTTTATTTAAAAAAATATTTTTACTTGTATAAAGGGTTTTTATACGACATGCCAATTTATGACTATAATGCAAACATGTTGATATTCTTATGTTGATATTCACATATATGTGGAGAACATGTGAAGTTGATTTTATTACCTACTTTACAGCTACTGATTGAATTCTTCAGAAAATCTAAATTTTAGCATTAACTAGTTCTTAGAAACCCAGTGTAGATAATACAAATATTTACATATCAGCTTCTGATATATAAAAAACATTGCACTGAAATATTAAAGGATCACAGATTTAAGCTTGATGTTTTTTGCAATTTTTAATCATATAGGTGGAATACATTGAGTATTTGAGTCGGAAAGTCAGTACTGAGATGGGCCTCCGTGAGCAACTTGATATTATTAAAATCATTGATCCTTCTGCTCAAATCTCACCTACAGACAGTGAGTTTATTATTGAACTTAACTGTCTCACAGATGAAAAACTGAAGCAGGTATGTATCGTAAATGCATGTTATATAGCTATTAAAGATACCACCACCTTACAAAATGTAGACTTGGATAATCATATGTACCTAGAAGTTAAGGTCAAAATCACTGTTGTGAAATGTCAATTAGCAAAGCTAATGAGAGGGCTGGGAATGTAGTTTAGTGATACAGCCTAGCATATACAGTTCCCTGGGCTTGATTACTAGTCCTGTGAAGAAAAAGTAAATAGGTTGTAACATTTGAGAACCTCATGGCTTTAAAACTTATGGCCATCTCACCTGAAAGTACGTTTCTGGTTAATGTGAATCTAGAACTTGCTCCTCAGTTGTATAGACTTTCCAGCTTAATGCATCATTTAAGGGATTGTTAAGCATACTAGAGATATATTGAAAAAAACCAAAGCACTAATTAACAGCTGTGCACAAGAATTATACTTTGGTAAACATTTGAGCTGGGAGATTTGAATAGTTACAGAGTAATTAAATTTTGACTAGAGTGAAGCCTAATGAATTTTCTCTTAGCTATTCTGAAGTGAGCATTTCTGTTACCTTTCAAATATAGTTTTGTTGTGTTTTTCCTTGATATTTGGCTTCTACTTTCAAAAATACTTTTTGATTGTACTAGGTTTGAGCTCATGGTCTCATGCTTGCTAGGCAAGCTTTCTACTGCTGAGGCACACCCCCAGCCATTTTCTACTTTAGGTTTGTTTTGCACTTAAAATTATGGAAATTTATAGTATTTCTCCCAACAGATACAGACTTTTCCACACTCACACTCCAGCCATTTTAATTAGTATGATAAATTGAGGCCTAGCATTTCAGACTAATAACATTAGCCTCTGCTGAAATTTAGCAAAATAACACCATAATCATAGATACCATCATTAATTAAGTCATCATTAGTAAAGATCTTTACCAAATGCTTCTTTTCATCGATTGAATTGTTAGTTTCAGTTTCTGTAAGTCCTAAATTCTGAAAGCTAATAGCCTTCCATCCACCACTGATTACAATTTGTAATGATTTTAATATCCACATTCCTATTGTGTTTTCTAGAGTTGTGAACATTATCAGTTTTGAGATAACTGTTTCTGAATTCCGGGATTTCTTCCTTTTTGAGATAACTTTCTGAATTCCACAATTTCTTCCTCTTTTGGCATTTTAAAATCGTTTTTGTAAAGGTGATCTACAGAAGGGATTGCAGTTATATGGGTCAGGACAATGTCACCCCTTCCTTTGCTTTCTTCCAGTTTTTCCCTCCCATCCCCATCCACAAGTTGTATAGTTCATTTTTAACATAGTGTGCAGTGAGCACCACTGCTCATTTGTTCTCCCTCAGTCCCTTCATTTCTGTGTTCCCCCTTACCTGCTCAAAGACACCTAAATAAGAGCAAAATAAAACAAAAATAGCAACAAAGAATAGTAAAAAACCTTGTTTTCATTTCTTGGAGTGCATTTCAGTAAATATTATTCCCTCATTTGTAGTAACTAGAATGTGCCTATAAATCTTCAAGTAAACACACTAGATGGTAAAAAAAATATACAATGGGACATGATAAATTATACTGGTTTCTAGGCACTCACACAGAATGAGACCAAAACAGAATATTCTTAGGACAGGATCACCAAGGCGCAATAAATAGGTGCATCTTCCTTTATTTTATTTTATTTTTTTGTTTCTAGTCTTGAGGCTGGAACTTGGGACGTGGATGCTGTTCCTGAGCTTTATCTCTCAAGGCCAGTGCTCTGCCACTAGAGCCACAGTTGCACTTCTGGCTTTTTGGTGATTAATTAGCAATAAAACTTTCCTGGACATTTCTACCCTGGCTGGCTTCAAACCTTGATCCTCAGATCTCAACTTCCTGAATAGCTAGAATGACAGGTATAGGTCATTGGTGCCTGACTCAAATTCAGAGATTTCTTGTGTCCTTATATTTTTTTTTGGGGGGGGGGTCCGGTCGTGGGGCCTGAACTCTGGGCCTGGGCACTGTCCCTCAGCTCTTCAGCTCAAGGCTAGCACTCTACCACTTGAGCCTTAGCGCCACTTCCGGCTTTTTTTTTTTTTTTTTTTCTTTGTGGTGCTGAGGAATCAAACCCAGGGCCTCAGGCAAGCAAGGCAAGCTCTCTACCACTGAGCCATCTTCCCAGCCCCTATGTCCTTATATTTTAACTTCTATATCTGCGGAATTTAGACAATCTTTTGGATTAAGGACAATATGATTTTTTTTCCCTCCAGCATCTTGAGGATAAAACATCATGGTACAGCACTAACCAGATTTATTTGTATCTGAAGGTCAGAAACTATATCAAGGAGCATAGTCCTCGTCAACGGCCTGCAAGAGAGGCCTGGAAGAGAAGCAACTTTAGTTGTGCAAGCACCAGTGGAGTAAGCGGTGCCAGTGCCAGTGCCAGCAGCAGCAGTGCCAGCATGGTCAGTTCTGCAAGCAGCAGTGGGTCCAGTGTTGGAAACTCTGCTTCAAACTCCAGTGCCAACATGAGTCGAGCACACAGTGACAGCAACCTGTCTGCAAGTGCAGCAGAGCGGATTCGGGATTCAAAAGTAAAATGCCTAATCAATACAAAACTCTATCTTTCAATACTAATATTAGTACTCTTTGATTTAAATCTCTTCAAGAGTGAAATTTTCCCTGCTATCTAGATGCCTGTGGGTCTTGGTTTTAATTGAATGAGCAGGATGCTCTACTGTTGAACAAAGCATTCTAGCTTGAGTGCTTTCAAGTACTTTTTTTGACCCACATCTATCAATTTCAATTTTTCCTGATTTTATGTCTGTTTTAAGTAAGATATTGATGGAAATAATGAGTAATCTTCAAAATTGCTTTATTGACTGCAACTCATAATTGAGCGAATCTCACTATGTTGCTGATGTTGCTGTCTATTTGCTCCTAAGAATGTTGTGTATGTCTTTTGTGTACTTGTTAAATGTCTTCTTTATGTTTTAATCTTGACCGTTTTCTTCTTAGGTAATTTTTAAATGTAATAACGATTTCTGTAATTTGTTTGACTTTCAAAATTGGAAAAAAAATCCTCCGTGATATCCTTTTATACTTAAAAAACCCCCAAAAAGGTGTTAGTGTATATGTACATGGGTAAGCAGAGGAGTTAGGTCCTTTGCAGTTGCATAGAATCTGGAACCAATTTAAAGATGAAAGGGAACCCTCTTTGGGAAACTAATGGTCACTTGAAGATACACAATAAACTCTTCCCTGGCTCTTAAATCAAAGTACCAGGAACAGCAGGCTTTGTGAGTTACCAAGCTATCTTTGTGGAAATGTAATCATTCCATTTTTCCATCTATTCAGTAACAAAGACTGGAGTATCCACTAGGATTCTAATGGCCTTTTATTTTTGGCCTTTTTTTTTTTTTGGTCAGTCGTGGGGCTTGAACTCTGGGCCTGGGAGCCATCCTTCAGCTCTTCAGCTGAAGGCTAGCATTCTACCACTTGAGCCACACTGCTTCCTCTAATGGCCTTTTAAGATGGTATTTGCTGTTATGAGAAAGGCATCATCCTTTCCCAGTAATGGTAAAATGGCTAGCCCTTTTTAAAAAAAGTGAGAAGTATAAGGTGAAGAGATTGGGTCAATGTTCCCTTCATTTTATATTCAGTATTGCGCCCCCCTGCCGTATTAATTTTGAATTTGCCATGAATTGATACCAATGTGTACTGTAACTAAGTCTTCAAAGTGTCTCGTTACCTATATGAGGGCAAATGATCAAGAATCAACCCTGCCTAGTCAAACAGCATGAAAGTAGAATCTTAAAATATCATTTCCAGTTCCAAGCCATATCTCACTTCAATTGTTATAAGAATAGTACTTCAGGGAAATTTTCATAAGTCCTACCATTCAGAAAATAGAGAATCTGATCTACAAAACACATTGGGTCCAAGAACTAAACCTTACTAATCTAAAACTTTTCACTTTGACAGAAGAGATCCAAGCAGCGGAAGTTACAGCAGAAGGCCTTCCGCAAAAGGCAACTGAAGGAGCAGAGGCAGGCCCGGAAGGAGAGGCTCAGTGGGCTTTTCCTTAATGAAGAAGTGCTGTCCTTGAAAGTGACAGAGGAAGACCATGAAGCAGATGTTGACGTTCTGATGTAATAAGAATGATTCTATGAGCATTCTTTCCAAGCATTATTCTATCTTTATTAGTTTACATGCATCTTGGCCAAAATTTTGGTTAGGGTTTTGCTGGTGTACCTTTAACAGTTTAAACCAGTGGTTCTAAGAGAGTGGTCCCAGGACCTGCAGCTTCAGCATCACTCAACAGCTTGTTAGAAATGCATACTGCTGGTTCTACTTCAGACCAATCAAACCACAAGAGTGGCAGCATAATTGTGTTTTGTTTTAACCAGTGTCAGATTATTCTGGTACACATTTTGGTTTAAGAACCATTGGTTTAAGTAAGTGTTTTGACCATTTAAACTTTATGGTGGGATTTTTCAAAGACTAGTATTTCTACAATTTTAGAGATTGCAAAGTACTGACAAGTAGTTTATTATATCAGTGTGTGTACATGTGTAGGGATCGTAATTCAGTTCCCTTAATGTCAATATTTCTTAGTTTACTTTTTCTAAAAGGCCATAGCATAATTTTCAATTCCAGGTGGAAATCTGTATGGAAGTGAGTGTGCACACAAAGTTCAATTGCTGTTTACAATAGTGCCTTTATTAGGTTTAGTTCTGTTTCCAATCATTAGTAACTCAAGGGTACAAGAATTGGCCCAAATCTTTTCTCAGTTTGATTTGCTTCTGTTTTTCTCCTTCTGTAAAAATTGGAATTCTTTCTGTAAGTGACAACTACTGAAGAAATGATGTTACTAGTAGCTGAATTTTAGACTGAGGTCTAGGCTGATTAATATTCAAATGGACACTGCAATATGCTAAACAATAACTATTCCCCTTTTCAATTGCTTTCTGAAATTTTAGGCTGTAAAATGATCCTAAAGACCTAAATTGATTGATCTCTCTCTTCTCTGTCTAAATTATTTTGGTAGGTTTTCTTTTAATCCAGCACAGCTCTAATTTTGAAAAATTTAGTGTAGCAGTTTCGGGCATATGATAGTGAGCAGGTTCATGTTCTAACTGAACTGTTGAACCCCCTTAGAGTTCTCTTAATCTTTGTGAATTGGTATGTAGGAGGCACCTTAGCTTGTTGGTTATTAATAGAGCCCTAATTTTCAATATAACATGGAATTTCTTTAAGTATTTTCAGAGTTTGTTATCAAGAAGTTAGAAATGATATGATCCTTATCTCCTACCACATCTTTCAACATCCATGTGGGTAAAAAAGGTGGAAAGAGATACTACTGACAATCAAGCTGCTTTCTGAGTTAGTTTTGTAATGTTATTGGGGGTAACATTTAGGAGGATATTTTGAATCTGTAGGCAGAGTTGTAGCCAACATTTAAAAATTATAGAGTCTCTAGGCTAATAGTGTTTCTACCTTTTCTAAACATTAGCTTGTTAAAAAGATGAGCAATTAAATTTTTTTCTTTGTATTGGTCCTGGGGCTTAATTCAGTACCTAGGAGCTATCCCTGAGCTGCTTTTTTTTTCTTTTTTTTCAAGGCTAGTGGTCTACCACTTGAAGTTTGAAGTGCAGCACCACTTCCAGCCTTTGGGTGGTTAAAGTCTCATGGACTTTTTCCTGGTCCGGCTGGCTTTAAACTTCAGTCCTCAGATCTCAGCTTCCTAAGTAGCTAAGATTGCAGGTATGAGCCACCAGTGCTCAGCTAGCAATTTAAATTCTTTTTTGTTGATGTTGTTGGTTATAGTCATGGGCCTTGAATTGGGGCATGGGTGATATCCCTGACCTTTTGCGCTCAAGGCTAGCGCTCTACCACTTTGAGCTACAGCTCCCCTTCTGGTTTTTTGGTGGTTAATTGGAGGTAAGGATCTCAAGGACTTTCCTGCCTAGGTGGGCTTCAAACCACGATCCTCAGATCTCAGCCTCTTGAGTAGCTAGGATTACAGGTGTAAGCCACCAGGGCCCGGCTAATATAAATTCCTAATTTTCAGTTGATAAAGGCTTAAACTTTGTTTACTTAAAACCAAAATTACCGTGTATTTTGAATTTTTAATTTTATTTTGGTTCCTTGAAATTTAAAAGCATTAAAACAGAATAAAAATGCATTGCAGCTCCGCTAAGTTCTATAGTATGTATGGTTGTAATGTTTTGAAGATGCAGTCAGAGTTTAAATGAAAATATGTATGTATATAGGTTTGTTAATAGGAGCAGTCTTTCTGACTTTCCTCATGCCCCTTGTTTGATGTTCCTTACCAACTTGGAACACTCAAAAAATTCTTGGGGGGAGACCCCAGAAAACATGAAGGAAGATGCAAAGGGTCCACCTCATTTCCCTTCCAAGTATAGGAAGAGCAAAGGGAGAGATGAGCAAAATACACCTGTATCCTTTACCTGCTCTTAACAAGTGCTGAGTCCCACCTAGTGATTACTTGCTCTATTTACCTATTCTTTATGGGAAGTAAGCCACATTCTGAGAGATAGAGCAGCATTTAGATGTCACCTACTTGGAAACGCTTTGATGGTGATCTGTAAAAGAAAATCCTGAACAGGGTTATAATAGGATTTAAGACTGATCACTGTTCTCTCAACAACCATATAGTCTTATTTACCTTAGATTTAACTGAAGTCACTATTAAACATGCTTACCAAAGTGCCACAAAGCTGATTTTTAAAAGTTTATGAAAGTTTCAGTATTTAGAAAAGTGCACTGTGAAGTTTTGTGTAAATTCTATAAGTTAAAAACTGTACATAAGCTGGATTTGAAATAGACTGAAAAGAGTTTTTCTGGGGCTTGAACTCAGGGTCTGGGCACTGTCCCTGAGCTTTTTGCTCAAGGCTAGTGCTCTACCACTGGAACCACAGCTCCAGTTCCAGCTTTTTTGGTGCATAATTGGAGATAAGAGTCTCACAAGACTTTCCTACCTAGGGTTGGCTTCAACTGCCATCCTTACATCTCAGCCTCCTGAGTTAGGATTACAGGCATGACCCACTGGCGCCCAGCTGAAATCTCCTATTACAAAATTAAATAACTTGACATTGCTTGGGATCCAAGAAGGCCCTTATGGAATGTTTCTCCCTTCAAAACAGAAACCAGCCTTCAAAACAGAAACCAGTCTTTGATAATGTTCTGTGTTTTCGTTGTTTTTAATGCCTCATGTAGATCAGGTTTGAATTATATCTGTCTTGGAATAAGTAATCATTTATTTCCTCTGGTATCTCCCTGAGTTAAATTTAAAACAAATCCAAGTCAGTATTTCTTAAGTATAAATACTACTAAGCTGATTAATAAAAGATAAGACTTACTGCTCCAGTGCTGTTTCTTTGATCTGAAGATAACTGACCCTAGAACAAATAAGTCTGCTTTAAAAATACACCTTTTTAGCTGAGGGTATGGTATTGTCCCCACAAATCTAATCACAGACAGTTTGTTAAATAGAGACATCATAATATTATGTCAGTCCTTACCACAGCTTTTAAAATAGGAACCTTAAGATGGTGTGTTTGTTTTCCTTAGCTTTGCAACTATTAAAGGAAGCAATATATTACAATGTATAGTGCAGTGCTTAGTTCATTCTGTCCCAATAGGAACTTAGCATAAAATGACACTTGACAGTTTAATCCAGTTCCTCTGTCCCTAAGGTAAATTAGTTGTTGCTGAACTAAGCCCAGAATCTGACCTATAAAATAATAACCTTTCAGTTGAGTGCATGTCTCCTCTTATTTAGTTTTTTAAAAGTGCTAAATCCCCTCATAAAGGAAAAACTTGTATGAATCCGGGCACCAGTGGCACAAGCCTGTAATCCTTGCTATTCACGAGGCTGAGATCTGAGGGTCTCCATTTGAAGCCAGCTGGGGCAGGAAAAGCCATGAGACTATCTCCAGTTAATTAAATACTGGGAAAGCAGGAAGTGGAGCTGTGGCTCAAGTGGTAGATGGTTAGCTTTGAGCAAAAAAGCTCAGGGTCAGTGCCCAGGCCCTGCGCACACACACACACACACACACACACACACACACACACACACACACAAACACACACAAACATATAAAGGTCCAGATTCTGATGAGCTTTAACAATTGTAAAGTTTATCTAATATGTTCATATTTAAGCCAAAAATGTTCGTACATAAACATTATAGAAGTCATGTTTGTTTTGGGTTCTCTAGCAAAGTTTTTGTTCATGTCTTACTCTGTGCAACCTCATGTGCCTTACAGGTAATGAACTCTGATATCAGGCTTTTTCCAAACTCCAAAACAATTGAAGTATTATGATTTGGTTTATGTTAGGCCCATGGTGTTTGGATATCAACAAGCAAACTCATTCAGTTGAATCAATTGGTACTACTAGAGTGTAAAATGAAATGTAAACTTCAGATCATAAATTTCATTTGCATAACTTTGTTTTCAGCCAGCTAGATCATTGGAAGTTATCTAGAGTATGGCTTAACAAATTTGTTCCTCTGAAGGAAGCCAAAGGCCAGGATAGCAGGCTTTGAACATGCAGGGTCTGTTTTAGCCTTCCAAGTGCTGGGATTACAGGTGTGCACCACCACACCTGGGAAGGATATTATATTAAACTAGATAGCTTTTACTTATCTGGAAAGACAATTCTTAAGGTGTAAGGGAAGGTACTTCAAGAACTGAGATTAGAATGCTTTGCTAATTTTAGGTATTTAAAAAACCATTTGTCTAATTGTTTGTTCAATCCTCTTTCGATGAACAGTTTACCTTTAGCACTTCTGAAGATGCTTGTTTGAAATTCATGGGGGGTCCTTAGTTTATGGTTTTGGGTAGCTGATAGTTAAGTTCCTATTTGCATTAAATAATATTGGTGTTGAGGGCACTGACATTCAACATGTCTAAAGTAGAGGTGAATGTAATCTCTAAGACTGTCAGTTAAAAAAATATTTGAATACAAATGTACTGTGGTAACTTTGGAATTGGTTTATTGCGTGTAAGTTTATATGGTAAAAGAAACCTATCTTAAACATGGAGTTAGTAAGAACCATCTGAGATTTTGAGCTAGTAGGCACTTTTTGTCAGCATAATTTCTAGAGTATATTCTTTAGAATATTAAGGCATTGTTTCTTTAGATAATTATTTTCCTACTCCAAAAGTCTTAGAAGAAGCTCAGAATTCTTCCAACTGGCTGTTAAGAGTAAGGAAGTTGAGTTGCATGGCATGCATAGCTGAAGATGTGAATTGACTCACTACAATTTTATTTTCAGGTTTTAGTGTGAATATTTGTTGTCAGCTCTCCACTTCCTTTTTTTAAATTGAAGTTATCAATGTTTATAGCTAGATTAAATATTGGTGGATTACATTTTAGTATGACATTCATGCCAAACTCAGAAATACTAGTTTGTTTTTTGTTGACTTCCACATATATTACTTTATCTGTACTCTCATGTCTCTGTTAAACCTTTGTGGTGAATGAAACCTGTGGAAATCTGTCCCTTTTTTGTGGTGAGGATTGAGGTGAAAAAGGGAGACTTGCTTAATTACGTATCCACTTTGATTCTTAAAGCTAGTTGTAGAATTAACATGTATAGTTGACAAGTTAATGCTTAACGATGCTCAATTATTCTAAAGAATGATGGACTAAAGCCATGACCTGTCTTGTTGAGCTGCTTGCTCTTTAACGGCGGCTGATCTGTTGAATTTAAATTGAGACTGGGGTTAGGTTGTCCAACTGAGGCTTTTAAGTGTGTACCTGGTCATGTTTGTTCCTGATATTGGGTAAATTTGATTTCCTGTTTGATACACTAATTCACAGTCTAAATCTGTGTTGGGAATCTTAATAGGAGTGTGGTCAAAAGTTAACAAGTATATGTAAAACATTTCAGAGATGGTTAAAAATTTCAAATTGTTTTCAGGTTTGCTTTTGTTTTTGTTTTTAGTTTCAAAAATTAGTTATGTAGCATAATTATCATAACCAAAGCAATTAGAAAATTGACTGGCTTGGAGATTCTCCAAGTAGTCTTAAATACTGTAATGTATCATTGTTAACCAGGATTTTTTTTCCTGTATTCCTGCTAAATGTATTACTTATTGATGCACTTTTGTGTGTATGTGGGTGTATATATATATATATATATATATATACATAATATATACACACACACGTGTGTGTGTATATCTATCAATATATCTGTCCTCTGTACATTCTGTACTTAAATGCAATGTATATACAGTCTGCTTTTCCCTTAATCCCGTGAGGAAAAAACTATAGTTGTAACACAAGTCATTTCTATTTTGAGTTACTTCGTGTATGTGAAGGTAGTTCAGTAGTTAATTCTAAATGAATATGTATGGTTGTTATTAAAACTGGCCATGTGGAAGAGCTGTCTTTTGAGCTGCATAGCCGAATGAAAATCTCTTCTAATAATATGTTTTTTTTTGTCAATATACCTTGACCTTTTATAAATTCCATTGCTGCTCACTATTTTATTTCTGAGTCAGCTGCTTTCATGTTCCATTCCAGAACATTTACCCACAGAGTATTTTTGTCTAAAATTCTGCTCACAATTTGATTAGGGATCTATAAACTCACTTCTGTTTCCCAAATATCATTAACGAAACACATTTTTTTCTGAAGAGATCAAATTTCTAGTAAGAGAGAGAGAGCATTTAAAGTAAGTGAAAATTAGGCATACTTTTTGTTGACAAAAATGATGTTTTCTTTATATATTGCCCTGGAATCTATTCAAGTTACAATTTTGTAAAAGAAATCTCTGAGCAGTTTTCTGTTGGCGCACAAACAGCTCAGCTTCTTGGCAGCAGCTTTATCTCTTGCCACTAGAGGGCAGTCTATGGTTGTCCTTCTTTGGACAATGTCTGTCTTGACTGCTTTTATTTTTAATTTCAGAAGTTGGTGTAGACTTATTCTCCAATTTTCTTTTTGTGATAATACTTTATTAGTCAAATGCAGGTTAATGAAGCTTGTTTAATGAAGGCAGTCTTGTTCATGCTTTCTGTAATCTTCAATTTTTAATAAATGTGGGTTAGATATTAAAATAGTGTGTATGTGTGTGTGTGTTTTCTTTTTTTGTTGGTCGTGGGGCTTGAACTCAGGGCAGGGGCACTTTTTTTTGGGGGGGGTGGTTCTGGTTGTGGGGCCTGAAATCGGCCTGGCCACCGTCCTTCAACTCTTCAGCTGAAGGCTAAAGCTCTACCACTTGAGACACAGCGCCACTTCCGGCTCTTTTCTTTTTGCTTATGTGGTACTGAGGAATCGAACCCAGGGCCTCAGGCATGCAAGGCAAGTGCTCTACCACTGAGCCACCTTCCCAGCCTCTGGGCAGGGGCACTTTTCCTGAGCTCCTTTGCTCAAGGCAAGTGTACCAATTGAGCCACACTGCCACTTCCGGTTTTCTGGTTGCTATTTGGAGCTAAGTGTCTCATGGACTTTACTGCCCTGGCTGGCTTTGAACTGTGATCCCCAGATATCAGCCCCCTGTGTAGCTAGGATTACAGGTGTGAGCCACCGGCACCCACCATGTGTCTATTTCTTTTAGGTAATATAGAGATATATTGTCTTCACAGTAGTCACTGGTCACATGTGACTACTTAAGTGATCTAAAATTAAATAATATTTCAAATGTTCCTCGGTCCTATAGCAACGGTTTGCTTGCTACTTGGCCACATGAGGCATGTATTAGTAAATACAAGATGTCAACCATTTCTGTCATTACAGAGAGTTCTTTTAGACGGTGCTACTATAGAGGCACGATGGTTTCTATTGTAGCTGTTGATAATTATTTTGCCAGTAAACAATAAGCAGTGGCTAAAAATTGCTGCCCACAATTGAATGTGGTAAGTGATTGGTAGGAGGGGGAAAGAAAAAACTGCACTTCATTTCATGTTTCATTAAAGCCACTACCAAAGTTAGGAACTGAGTGGAATTTCTCAAACACTGACTTTTCGTTTAACTGAAAAATGTTCAATATTTCAGAATGTGAGAATTTTGGTGTCGTTTGTCATTTGTTTTGGTGCTGGGGATTGAATCCACGGCTGAGAACACATTAAGTATTTGCTCTATTATTGAGCTGTACCCTAGACCCACAGGTTCTCAGATCATGGTTCAAAGCCAGCCTGGGCAGTAAAGTCTGTGAGACTCTTGTCTCCAATTATCCACCAGAAAATTGGAAGTGGTGTTGTCGTTCGATGTGGTAGACACCAGGCCCAGAGGTCAAGCCCTACAACCAACCAAAAAATTAAACAAATAAAAGCTATTGTAGGTGTATATATATTTACATTCTGCATACTGCTTCCATGCAGCTTTCTCTGTAAGTCTGTTTCTTGCTACAAAACCTTCTGTACGTGCCAGAAGCCAATGGCTCATGCCTGTTATTCCTAACTACTCAAGAGGCTGAGATCCACAGTGAGACCAAAGGAGGATATTCTTAGGGGAGGAGCACAAAGGCACAATTTCTTTTTTTTTTTTTGGTGGGGGGTCTGGTCATGGGGCCTGAACTTTGGGCCTGGGCGCTGTCCCTCAGCTTTTCAGCTCAATGCTAGAGCTCTACCACTTGAGCCACAGCGCCATTGCCGGCTTTTTTCTTTTTTCTTATGTGGTGCTGAGGAATCAAACCCAGGGCCTTTGGCATGCAAGGTAAGCGCTCTACCACTGAGCCACCTTCCCAGCCCCAAAGGCACAATTTCTTTGTGCCACTAATCTACATAAAATAATACTTACCGAAATCAACTCCACCAAATGGAAATGAAGTGTAAAAAAAAAAAAAAACACTAACCAGGGCCAGTGGCTCTACCTATTGTCCTAGCTACTCAGGAGGCAGAGATCTGCGGATCATGGTTCAAAGCCAGCCTGGGCAGTAAAGTCTGTGAGACTCTTGTCTCCAATTATCCACCAGAAAATTGGAAGTGGTGTTGTCGTTCAATGTGGTAGACAACACCCAGGCCCAGAGTTTAAGCCCTACAACCAACCAAAACAAAATAAAGCTATTGTAAGTGTATATATGTTTGCATTCTGGAAAAAAAAGAAAAACTCTTTCAGTCTCCAATGTGTGTAGTTTGAACCAGGTGATATTTGTTGCTCAAGAACATGTTGTTGAATATGATAGGGGTAGAGAGGGGACAATACTCCCTTGCTCTGTTGAACAGTTAAGCACCTATTGAATTAACTTTCTCATTTTCTTCCTTTGATTGTGTCCAATGAGGAAATGTGCTGTGAACACATGGTGTGGGAAGCTTGGGTCCCTGAGTAGCTGAGTGAAACATGGCATGAAGTGAAAATAATTACATCCATGGTCTTAGACTTGACTATGTATCACCAATACTCAGAACACACATAAACACATACACACACAAACACGCATATACACTTACCCACTACTGCTTTAATGGGAATCAAAATCTTCAAAGACTTCAGAAGATACCAGATTGAGCTTTTTATCGAAATCAGGTTCAAAAATCTGGAATTCCCAATCCTTAAGTCAAAGCTCAGAATATGTTGGTAGCACGGACAGCACTAGCTCAATATTTCTTGATTTATTTCTTAATAAAATTCATAATAATTGTTAAAATGAGAATGGAAATTATATGTAAAGTAGTACATAATGAGAAGCAGAAATGTTCAAATAAAAACTTAAAGCTGTGTTTTCAAATGAATACAACAAAACATTTAGTGACGACTTCTCTCCCTCTTCCCTATTGTAAGGAAATGATCAGACACTATTAGCAAGTATATGAAAGATCAGAAACCACTCAAATAACAAAAAAGGGTAAAGTTGGGACCGGGAATGTGGCTTAGTGGCAGAGTGCTTGCCTAGCATGTTCGATTCCTCAGAACCACATAAACAGAAAAAGCTGGAAGTGATGCTGTGGCTCAAGTGGTAGAGTGCTAGCCTTGAGCAAAAGAAGCTCAGGGACAGTGCCCAGGCCCTGAGTTCAAGCCTCGGACTGGCAAAAAAAAAAGTGGGTAAATTTAAACAAATGACAAAAAGTTAAACAAATCATAACTATCTTTGCATGTAATACTTTGCAGCCAATCAAATGAAATTCATAGGAAAACAAAAAGAACTGCTCATGATGTAAAAACTGCTTACAAAACTATGTTTTTGAAAAAATACATGTGTATTCATGTCTGTATATGCAGAGTAAAGACTTAGAAATTAAAAAAACAATAACAATTTGGATTCTTTCTGAGCCGTAAAAACGAAAATAAAAGAGCTGAGATCTGAGAATCGAGGTTCAAAACCAACGTGGGCAGCAAAGTCTGTGCCAGTCTTATCCCCAGTGAACCAGAAGAAAGCTGGCAGTGGAGCTGTGTCTCTAGTGGTAGAGTGCTGGCCTTGAATACAAAATTCAGGACAGCAGCCGGACCTTGAGTTCAAGCCCCAGTACTGGGGCTTGAAAAAGTGAACTGATGAATGAATGAAAAAAGAAAAGAAAATGGTTTCTGTATCTGGAATGTACTGCACTTTCACGGGAGCTGCCCATGGCAACCCTACTCCACCAGTGGCCTGCACCTGCCTGCCTGTGGTTCCTGTTTCCTCTTCCCATTCCTGCTCCCAGGAAACAGCAATGCTACTCATTGGCGGGTTTCCAAAGGATGGCATGTATTGTTCTCAGGGACTAAACCATGGGCATACCCATCTACCAAGGAGGACATAGACCAATCACTGTTGGAAAGGCGCTGGGCTGGTCAGGCGCTCCCAAATGTCTCCCCGTGGGATCCTAGCTGGGGTGCCATTCCTTGGGTTTATTAAGTAAGTGCTTGGGAGGAACTATATCAGTGACATAGTTATGTCGCTGATCCCTTCCTCACTAGACTTAAATACTTATTTAAATACTCAACTAGACTTAAATAAGCTACAGGGAATATTTGGCTACCAATTCTTAGCCCTCCACACAAGCTGAGACCTTCCTCAAGGCAGGTACAAGGTTGCCACTAAAAAGAACATGGCAGGATTCTGGGGTGAGGTTGAAGAAGTGAGGGAATGGGGATGCTTTTATGCTCTGTGTCCCTTTGAATTTGTAGGCCCTTTTCAATACTGACACTGATTGTTTAAGAGACTGGGACACTCGCGCGTGCACATACACACACACACACACACACACACACAAACATTTGAAATCACAAATCTGTATTCAAAGTACTCCTTTTGTGTGTGTGTGACAATGTCCCTTTATAGCCCAGATTGGCATCAAACTCCCAATCCTTGTGCCTCTACCTCCTAATTGCTAGAGTTATGGGTGTACATCACCAAGTCTGGTTGAAGGTTCTTTTAAATGTTAGGTAGGTTTCTTCCTCAACATTTCTTAATCAAGACAGACTTGTGAGTCTTGGATGTTACATTTGCTGGTCCTTCTAACACCTGGCTTCCCAGGGGTTGTTCTCTGATGAAGAATTGCCCTTTTTGTTGAGGCCATTATATTGACAAAATATTTCTCAAGCTTCTGGATTTTCCTTTTATATTTTGGTACTGGTCATTGGGCTTGAACTCAGGGCCTGGGTGCTGTCCTGAGCTTTTTTGCTCAAGGCTAGTGCTCTACCACTTGAGTCACAGCTCTGCTTCTCACTTTCTGGAGATTACTTGGAGATAAAAGTCTCATGGGCTCCCTGCTAGGCTGGATTTGAACCTCCTGAGTAGCTAGGATTACAGATGTGAGCCATTAGTGCCCGGCCCTGGCTTTTATTTTTACTCTTTGATGGTACTTAGATTTGCACCCAAAGCCCCGGTGATTTCTTGGCAGAGGCTCTACCACTTGACCCATGTCTCCAGCCAGCCTTTTTTTCCTCTGTTTTTCAAATAGGATTTCACTTTATTGCTGGGGCTAGCCTGGACAGTGGTCCTTCTATTTATATTTCCTATGTTGCTAGGATGAAAAGTGTTCCATGGACACCCACGTTTTTACTGGTTGAAATGGGAATCTCATGAACTTTTTGCCATGCTTGGCCTCAAGCCACAGGCGTTAGATTCTTAGAAAGAGAAAAAAGTGAAAATCCACAGTACTAATGACTAGAAAAATGCAAAGCAAAACCATAAACTCGACATCTATTAAAATGGCTACTATCAAACAATCAATTGATCAGAAATGCTGGTTTCAAATGAACATTATAGGTAATATTTGTGCGTTGTTTCTGTAGGTATGAAAATTCAAGATTGTAATGATAGCACCAGTACACAATGCCCATTCTTCACCTAGAGAAAGGCGTCTATCACTTCTCTTTTGTGGGTCATTACTAGGATTTGAACTCAGGGCCTTGTCCTTGCTAAGCAGGCATTCTACACTTGAGCCATTACTTAGCTATTTTTTGTGTCATGTTTTTAGATGTGGTGTCATACCTGAACTGCGGTGCTTCCCACATAGCTGGAATTACAGTCAAGACCCATCATAACAGGCTTATTTGTGCAAATGTTACCTTGCTATTTGTATGCTGATACTGCAGCTTGAACTCTGTGCCTCTCACGCTGACTTTTTTCCCTCAAGGCTGGAGCTCTACCACATGAACCATACCATCACTTCCAGCTTTTTGCTAATTAATTCATGATAAAAGCCTCTTGAATTTATCTGCCCATGCTGGCTTTGAACCACCAGGATCCTCAGATCTTTTCTGTTGGAAAAGTTGTAAAACATTTAGCAGACCATCTTCCCTCTAGAAAATAGAAGGAAATGCTTAATTCAAAGGTTATATATTAAACAAAGTGACAAAGATTGCTTTGAATTCTATCACAGCCACTTGTTAACTGTGTGATTTGGGGCAGACCCTTAGTTTCTTCATCTTCAAAAAAACCATAACTCATGAAGATTGCCTAGCCTGTATTTAACGTGTTATAATCCTTCAGCATTTTATCTTTCTTGAAGTGGGGCTTGGACTCTGGGCCTCTCGTTATTAGGCTGGTTCTCATATTGCTGAGCCATGGAAATAGCCCTGGTTTTTGCTATTTATTTTTTGAGACAAGTTCTTGCTTCTTTCCTTGGCATACACCTGCACAAGGTCCACCGATATTAGGCTCCGTATCAAAGCCAGTATAATAGGCATGTGCTACAGCTAGATGAAGTCTCACGGACTTTTTGATGGGGACTACATTTGAACCTCTATCCTCCAAGCCTCAACCTCCTAAGTAGCTAAATGACAGGCCTGTACCACCAGCACCGGATTCAGAAAAAATTTTGCTCCTACCATCACTGTTGACTAATGTTAATTGTAAAGCAACATCTTAGAAGAACAGTAAGTCAGTAACTAGGTACTGGCAGCTCACACCTGAAATCCTAGCTACTCAGGAGGCTGAGACCTCAAGGATCTTGGTTTAATGTCAGCCCAGGTAGAAAAATCCTTGGGACCTCATCTCCACTTAGCCAGCAAAATGTAGACTGGAGGCTTAGCACAGATGATAGAGCACCAACTGTGAGTAAAAATGTTGAGCAAGTATAAGGCCCTGAGTTCAAGCCCACCTGCTAACAGAAAAAAAAACGAAGGAAGGAAGAAAGAAACATAGGGGAGCAATGGGTGAGAATGTTGAAAGGAGTGACCGCGATCAAGATATAGTCTATTTTTAAACTGTTTTGTTAAATGGCAACTCCTTTGTACAACTATTTGAAGATAATAATAAGAAAAAGAAAACTAGCCAGGTGTCAGTGGCCCATGCCACTGACTCAGGAGTCTGAGATCTGAGGATAGCGCTTCAAAGCCAGCCTGGGCAGGAAAGTCCGTGAGATTCTTATCTCCAATAAACCACCAGAAAACTGGAAGTGGTGCTGTAGTTCAGTGTGGTAGAGCACAAGCCTTGAGCTGAAGAGGTGAGGGACAGCGCCTAGGCCCAGATATTAACCCCCATGACTGACACACACACACACACACACACGAAAAAGAAAATTAGGAGTCCCATTGAGAACTCGCAGGTGTTTACAGTGCAGTTGAAGGATGAGTTATAGCCACTGAAGAGTCAGTGGGATGCTACAGGTTATGGAGGCTCTTGTTAAATGCATAAAGCACATTTTGGGCCTACAGGAGGTCTGAGATGGAGTAAATAGCTGGGAAGGTGAGATTTTGTAAAAGAAGGAAAAGGGAGGAGGAAATGGGAGGAGGAAAGGCAGGATAGAGCAGAAATGAGCATGGCATGCTGTGGTGCTGTGGGGACCTGCTGGGAGGTGTATTCTCAGACTCATCACTCTGGAGATCAAACTCCTCGCTAGGACTATAGCTGAAAAGCATATATACAATTAGCCTGATTGCGTGGCATGCCCTCTTTAAATGCCATTCAAAGCACAGCACAAACAAGAACAACAATAAAATGAAAATGAGATACAAAAGTAGGAAAAACATTTTTCCTGACAATTTTTCCTGTTATAAATATACAATCCTGTTGAATCAATGCTGCCCTGTAAGTCTGATGGTGTTTTTTGAAATAGTGGTGTATAACAATTACAGTCACAGTCCGCAAAATGATGGTTTGGCGAGCTATTGACCACATACATATACATATACAGTGGTAGTCCCATGAGGTTATATCATCCAGTGACATCAGGGCCATTTTAATTTGTGTGAGTACACTCTATGATGTTTGAACAGGGATAAAATGACTTAGAATAAAGGAACTGAACACTTAAGTAGAATATTAAGCAGAATTTACAAATTTGATAGGTTTACCCAATGGAAAGCCAGATTTGACCTTGAAGATGCAGAATAACCTTGTGCCTTGCAATATTTGTTCGCCTATTGAAATTGAGTTTTGAAGTGGCAGATGGGCCCATGGAATTCACTGGACATGTTTGGAAATTCTCTCTGGTCAAAATCAAGAAATAGAATTATCCTGGGTTTTTTATAAGGTGTTGGAAATGGAGACTTCCACTAGGGACAATCACATTCTAGGATGTCCCCTCCTCCAACTGTATCCTGATGTTCCCTCTTTCTTCATGATATTTCAGTCCTGGTGAGACTTACCTGAAGGTGATCAGTTATGGGAGCACAGGGATGATAGAAAAAGACAAAGGACTTCCTCATTGATTTACCTTGTCATAGGGACTGAAGAAGATTCTAGGCACTGGTGTGCATATGAACACAAGTGATTTTTTCCTTTCTCTTTGGAAAGCACAGCTGACCAGAACCACCTCCTTGAACACCACTGGTTCAGTGCCACTCTCTATACACCTAACTCCCTACACCTCACCATTAGCTCAGAAACCAGGCTGTGAGCACGGACTTCTTTCAATGTTGGGTCACCAGAGGCTGATTTTTCTGTCTGGTCTCCAAAACACCTGCTTTGTCTCCTTGACTCCCTTGTTCAGGAGAACAGACTAGACACTTTTTCTTGGTCTCTATTCTGACCCTTGTCTCTTTTTCTTTTTCTTTTTTTCTTTTGTGGTACTGAGTCCTGAACTCAGGGCCTGGGTACTGTCCCTTTTCTTTATTGCTGAAGACTGGTACTCTACCACTTCAGACATAGCTCCATTTCTGACTTTATGGTGGTTATTGGAGATAAAACTGTCACTGGGGTGGGGGTGTGGTGGGGTGGGGTGGGCTGGCTATGATCTGCAATACTCAGATCTCTCCCTCCTGAGTAGCTAGTCGTATGAGCCACTAGTGCCCAGCCCTTGTCTCTTTCCTTCTTTTCTTTTTCCTCCTCAGTTGTGGGGCTGATACTTGGCCTGAGCACTGTCCCTGAGCTCTTCAGCTTAAGGTGAGTGCTCTGCTACATTGAACTACAGCCACACTCCCAGTTTTCTGGTTGTTTATTGGAGGTGAGAGTTTCACGATCTGTCCTGTGTGAGTTGGCTTTGAACCTCGATCCTCAGATCTCAGCCACCTGAGTAGCTAAGATTGCAGGCGTGAGGCACTGGTGCCTGGCTACCCTTGTCTATTTCTTAAACCCAGACTCTTGGCCTGGGATAGAAAATCATATTCTCACTTTCAGTTCTCTGAACCCCTAGTTTGGGCTAGGGGCTGCACTTCTGAGGTGTCCAGGTGCCTATGCCTATTTGCTGCCTCTTCAATCACTTTGTGTTCCCTTGTTTGGGAAGCACAACAGAGTGTGCTTTCAGAAGGAGTCTTTTGTATTCCTAGAGTTGAAAAATATTTGCATGTAAATGTTGGGAATCCGGACAGTCTCCTTAGATATTCACTTCTCATGGGGAGGCATACAGACCACTGGGGTATATTTGAACATTGAACTTATACCAGTTGTGCCTTAGGGTGCCCACAACACCACATTAGCATGTAAGGAGAAAGTGTGACATTGATTGAGGCAAAGCATAAGTAACCACACTTTAAAACGAATACAAATTGCACAAGAACAGTTTTCAAACTATTAGCCTACTTTACAAAAAAAGTTAATTCAACACAAGCCCAGAGTTGGCTGTTGCTTATGTGTTGAGCTGCCAGTTGGCAGACCCAGGTTTGCAAAGGGATTGGGGGAAGTGAAGGTTATTGCAGTGGGAGCATACTCAGCCTTTTGTGAGGAGGGTACAAATTGCATCACTCTCTCAAGCCCCTGCTGCTCAGCACTGGAGCATAAACACCAGGAGATTGTGTGCCATCAGAAGTTGCTTACTTTTCCTTGAGGTAAAATGGCCTAGTGCCAAGACTTGGGGTGGAGCCCCAAGATTACAATCTCTTTTGAGAAAGCAGTCTGGAATGATGTAGATGATGAGAACCTGGGCCTGATGAGGTGGGCATCCTGGGCATCAAGGGAACACCTGGCCGATCAGAAGCTGGCTTTTGGGGAATGAATTCTGCATGCTGTCTTAGATAGGCTGATCCACTTCTCCAGACCTGTGCTCCCTCATCGGTAAAATACAGGGAGTGTGCTGAGGGACTGTGAGCCTATTTTGTCTTTGATTTGGGTACCTTCCAGAAGATTATCTTATTTTTATTTTGGTGGGACTGAGGTTTGAATTCAGGACCTTGTGCTTCGTCACTTTGAACGCTTGGCTGGTGCTCTCCCATTTGAGCCACAGCTCCAGTCTGCCATTTGGCTGTTGAATTGGAGATGAAATCTAGCAGATTTTTCTGCCCAAGATGGGTTCCAACCATGATCCTCCAGGTCTCGCCTTCCTGAGTAGCTACGATCAAAGGCTTGAGCCACTGGCACCTGACCCTGTGGTCATTCTTTTTGGATAGACCTGATGAACCATCAGTCTCACTTTCCAAATTAAAGTGATCTTATGTTAAGGTACCTCAAGGTAAAATGAGAAAGTTCTCATTCAAAGAGAGCAGCTGAGGAAAACGCTCATTCTCTTTGACAGAACCTATTCCCTTGAGAGATTAGAACATTAGGAACATCTCAAATGAATCTCCATCCCCAACTTGTATTGGTGAATACAGCATTTTCCGGAAAAAGGGTATGTGACTAGGACTATATTGTGATACCATTGACCTCTAGCAAGTGTGCCCACTCAGGGTTTGGGAACTCCAGTACAAGCTCTGTGGGCCACACTTTGTACTAACTCCTCCACTTTTACCTATAGGAGGCCCTGAGCTATGGGAATTCAAATTAGTAAAGTTAGGTGGCCAATCAGGAAATACTACAAAGGATTGTATTTGGGCACCATATTTTACCTATTTCAAGTTTTTACATATTTCAGCAGTTTTTGGGGAATCGAACCAGCTTGAATGATTTGGCACCTTGCCAGGTGCTAGTGGCTCATACCCATTATTCTAGTTGTTCAGGAGGCAGAAATTGGAGGATCACAGTTCAAAACTAGCCAGGACAGAAAATTCTTCAAGATGCTCAGGTTCATTTAAGCACCAAAATGCTGGAAGAGGAGATGTGGCTCAAGTGGTAGAACATGTCAGATTTGAGCAAACAAGTGAAGCTAGAGAGAAAGGCCCTGAGTTGAAGCCCAAGCATTGGTATTTAATAAAAAAGAGCTGGGCATTGGTGGCTCACACCTATAATCCTAGCTACTGAGATGAGAGGGTTGTGGTCTGAAGTCAGTCAAGGCAGGAAAGTGTGTG
>NW_012267304.1:46070-55348 GCF_000151885.1 Dipodomys ordii
CTAAAAAGAACATGGCAGGATTCTGGGGTGAGGTTGAAGAAGTGAGGGAATGGGGATGCTTTTATGCTCTGTGTCCCTTTGAATTTGTAGGCCCTTTTCAATACTGACACTGATTGTTTAAGAGACTGGGACACTCGCGCGTGCACATACACACACACACACACACACACACACAAACATTTGAAATCACAAATCTGTATTCAAAGTACTCCTTTTGTGTGTGTGTGACAATGTCCCTTTATAGCCCAGATTGGCATCAAACTCCCAATCCTTGTGCCTCTACCTCCTAATTGCTAGAGTTATGGGTGTACATCACCAAGTCTGGTTGAAGGTTCTTTTAAATGTTAGGTAGGTTTCTTCCTCAACATTTCTTAATCAAGACAGACTTGTGAGTCTTGGATGTTACATTTGCTGGTCCTTCTAACACCTGGCTTCCCAGGGGTTGTTCTCTGATGAAGAATTGCCCTTTTTGTTGAGGCCATTATATTGACAAAATATTTCTCAAGCTTCTGGATTTTCCTTTTATATTTTGGTACTGGTCATTGGGCTTGAACTCAGGGCCTGGGTGCTGTCCTGAGCTTTTTTGCTCAAGGCTAGTGCTCTACCACTTGAGTCACAGCTCTGCTTCTCACTTTCTGGAGATTACTTGGAGATAAAAGTCTCATGGGCTCCCTGCTAGGCTGGATTTGAACCTCCTGAGTAGCTAGGATTACAGATGTGAGCCATTAGTGCCCGGCCCTGGCTTTTATTTTTACTCTTTGATGGTACTTAGATTTGCACCCAAAGCCCCGGTGATTTCTTGGCAGAGGCTCTACCACTTGACCCATGTCTCCAGCCAGCCTTTTTTTCCTCTGTTTTTCAAATAGGATTTCACTTTATTGCTGGGGCTAGCCTGGACAGTGGTCCTTCTATTTATATTTCCTATGTTGCTAGGATGAAAAGTGTTCCATGGACACCCACGTTTTTACTGGTTGAAATGGGAATCTCATGAACTTTTTGCCATGCTTGGCCTCAAGCCACAGGCGTTAGATTCTTAGAAAGAGAAAAAAGTGAAAATCCACAGTACTAATGACTAGAAAAATGCAAAGCAAAACCATAAACTCGACATCTATTAAAATGGCTACTATCAAACAATCAATTGATCAGAAATGCTGGTTTCAAATGAACATTATAGGTAATATTTGTGCGTTGTTTCTGTAGGTATGAAAATTCAAGATTGTAATGATAGCACCAGTACACAATGCCCATTCTTCACCTAGAGAAAGGCGTCTATCACTTCTCTTTTGTGGGTCATTACTAGGATTTGAACTCAGGGCCTTGTCCTTGCTAAGCAGGCATTCTACACTTGAGCCATTACTTAGCTATTTTTTGTGTCATGTTTTTAGATGTGGTGTCATACCTGAACTGCGGTGCTTCCCACATAGCTGGAATTACAGTCAAGACCCATCATAACAGGCTTATTTGTGCAAATGTTACCTTGCTATTTGTATGCTGATACTGCAGCTTGAACTCTGTGCCTCTCACGCTGACTTTTTTCCCTCAAGGCTGGAGCTCTACCACATGAACCATACCATCACTTCCAGCTTTTTGCTAATTAATTCATGATAAAAGCCTCTTGAATTTATCTGCCCATGCTGGCTTTGAACCACCAGGATCCTCAGATCTTTTCTGTTGGAAAAGTTGTAAAACATTTAGCAGACCATCTTCCCTCTAGAAAATAGAAGGAAATGCTTAATTCAAAGGTTATATATTAAACAAAGTGACAAAGATTGCTTTGAATTCTATCACAGCCACTTGTTAACTGTGTGATTTGGGGCAGACCCTTAGTTTCTTCATCTTCAAAAAAACCATAACTCATGAAGATTGCCTAGCCTGTATTTAACGTGTTATAATCCTTCAGCATTTTATCTTTCTTGAAGTGGGGCTTGGACTCTGGGCCTCTCGTTATTAGGCTGGTTCTCATATTGCTGAGCCATGGAAATAGCCCTGGTTTTTGCTATTTATTTTTTGAGACAAGTTCTTGCTTCTTTCCTTGGCATACACCTGCACAAGGTCCACCGATATTAGGCTCCGTATCAAAGCCAGTATAATAGGCATGTGCTACAGCTAGATGAAGTCTCACGGACTTTTTGATGGGGACTACATTTGAACCTCTATCCTCCAAGCCTCAACCTCCTAAGTAGCTAAATGACAGGCCTGTACCACCAGCACCGGATTCAGAAAAAATTTTGCTCCTACCATCACTGTTGACTAATGTTAATTGTAAAGCAACATCTTAGAAGAACAGTAAGTCAGTAACTAGGTACTGGCAGCTCACACCTGAAATCCTAGCTACTCAGGAGGCTGAGACCTCAAGGATCTTGGTTTAATGTCAGCCCAGGTAGAAAAATCCTTGGGACCTCATCTCCACTTAGCCAGCAAAATGTAGACTGGAGGCTTAGCACAGATGATAGAGCACCAACTGTGAGTAAAAATGTTGAGCAAGTATAAGGCCCTGAGTTCAAGCCCACCTGCTAACAGAAAAAAAAACGAAGGAAGGAAGAAAGAAACATAGGGGAGCAATGGGTGAGAATGTTGAAAGGAGTGACCGCGATCAAGATATAGTCTATTTTTAAACTGTTTTGTTAAATGGCAACTCCTTTGTACAACTATTTGAAGATAATAATAAGAAAAAGAAAACTAGCCAGGTGTCAGTGGCCCATGCCACTGACTCAGGAGTCTGAGATCTGAGGATAGCGCTTCAAAGCCAGCCTGGGCAGGAAAGTCCGTGAGATTCTTATCTCCAATAAACCACCAGAAAACTGGAAGTGGTGCTGTAGTTCAGTGTGGTAGAGCACAAGCCTTGAGCTGAAGAGGTGAGGGACAGCGCCTAGGCCCAGATATTAACCCCCATGACTGACACACACACACACACACACACGAAAAAGAAAATTAGGAGTCCCATTGAGAACTCGCAGGTGTTTACAGTGCAGTTGAAGGATGAGTTATAGCCACTGAAGAGTCAGTGGGATGCTACAGGTTATGGAGGCTCTTGTTAAATGCATAAAGCACATTTTGGGCCTACAGGAGGTCTGAGATGGAGTAAATAGCTGGGAAGGTGAGATTTTGTAAAAGAAGGAAAAGGGAGGAGGAAATGGGAGGAGGAAAGGCAGGATAGAGCAGAAATGAGCATGGCATGCTGTGGTGCTGTGGGGACCTGCTGGGAGGTGTATTCTCAGACTCATCACTCTGGAGATCAAACTCCTCGCTAGGACTATAGCTGAAAAGCATATATACAATTAGCCTGATTGCGTGGCATGCCCTCTTTAAATGCCATTCAAAGCACAGCACAAACAAGAACAACAATAAAATGAAAATGAGATACAAAAGTAGGAAAAACATTTTTCCTGACAATTTTTCCTGTTATAAATATACAATCCTGTTGAATCAATGCTGCCCTGTAAGTCTGATGGTGTTTTTTGAAATAGTGGTGTATAACAATTACAGTCACAGTCCGCAAAATGATGGTTTGGCGAGCTATTGACCACATACATATACATATACAGTGGTAGTCCCATGAGGTTATATCATCCAGTGACATCAGGGCCATTTTAATTTGTGTGAGTACACTCTATGATGTTTGAACAGGGATAAAATGACTTAGAATAAAGGAACTGAACACTTAAGTAGAATATTAAGCAGAATTTACAAATTTGATAGGTTTACCCAATGGAAAGCCAGATTTGACCTTGAAGATGCAGAATAACCTTGTGCCTTGCAATATTTGTTCGCCTATTGAAATTGAGTTTTGAAGTGGCAGATGGGCCCATGGAATTCACTGGACATGTTTGGAAATTCTCTCTGGTCAAAATCAAGAAATAGAATTATCCTGGGTTTTTTATAAGGTGTTGGAAATGGAGACTTCCACTAGGGACAATCACATTCTAGGATGTCCCCTCCTCCAACTGTATCCTGATGTTCCCTCTTTCTTCATGATATTTCAGTCCTGGTGAGACTTACCTGAAGGTGATCAGTTATGGGAGCACAGGGATGATAGAAAAAGACAAAGGACTTCCTCATTGATTTACCTTGTCATAGGGACTGAAGAAGATTCTAGGCACTGGTGTGCATATGAACACAAGTGATTTTTTCCTTTCTCTTTGGAAAGCACAGCTGACCAGAACCACCTCCTTGAACACCACTGGTTCAGTGCCACTCTCTATACACCTAACTCCCTACACCTCACCATTAGCTCAGAAACCAGGCTGTGAGCACGGACTTCTTTCAATGTTGGGTCACCAGAGGCTGATTTTTCTGTCTGGTCTCCAAAACACCTGCTTTGTCTCCTTGACTCCCTTGTTCAGGAGAACAGACTAGACACTTTTTCTTGGTCTCTATTCTGACCCTTGTCTCTTTTTCTTTTTCTTTTTTTCTTTTGTGGTACTGAGTCCTGAACTCAGGGCCTGGGTACTGTCCCTTTTCTTTATTGCTGAAGACTGGTACTCTACCACTTCAGACATAGCTCCATTTCTGACTTTATGGTGGTTATTGGAGATAAAACTGTCACTGGGGTGGGGGTGTGGTGGGGTGGGGTGGGCTGGCTATGATCTGCAATACTCAGATCTCTCCCTCCTGAGTAGCTAGTCGTATGAGCCACTAGTGCCCAGCCCTTGTCTCTTTCCTTCTTTTCTTTTTCCTCCTCAGTTGTGGGGCTGATACTTGGCCTGAGCACTGTCCCTGAGCTCTTCAGCTTAAGGTGAGTGCTCTGCTACATTGAACTACAGCCACACTCCCAGTTTTCTGGTTGTTTATTGGAGGTGAGAGTTTCACGATCTGTCCTGTGTGAGTTGGCTTTGAACCTCGATCCTCAGATCTCAGCCACCTGAGTAGCTAAGATTGCAGGCGTGAGGCACTGGTGCCTGGCTACCCTTGTCTATTTCTTAAACCCAGACTCTTGGCCTGGGATAGAAAATCATATTCTCACTTTCAGTTCTCTGAACCCCTAGTTTGGGCTAGGGGCTGCACTTCTGAGGTGTCCAGGTGCCTATGCCTATTTGCTGCCTCTTCAATCACTTTGTGTTCCCTTGTTTGGGAAGCACAACAGAGTGTGCTTTCAGAAGGAGTCTTTTGTATTCCTAGAGTTGAAAAATATTTGCATGTAAATGTTGGGAATCCGGACAGTCTCCTTAGATATTCACTTCTCATGGGGAGGCATACAGACCACTGGGGTATATTTGAACATTGAACTTATACCAGTTGTGCCTTAGGGTGCCCACAACACCACATTAGCATGTAAGGAGAAAGTGTGACATTGATTGAGGCAAAGCATAAGTAACCACACTTTAAAACGAATACAAATTGCACAAGAACAGTTTTCAAACTATTAGCCTACTTTACAAAAAAAGTTAATTCAACACAAGCCCAGAGTTGGCTGTTGCTTATGTGTTGAGCTGCCAGTTGGCAGACCCAGGTTTGCAAAGGGATTGGGGGAAGTGAAGGTTATTGCAGTGGGAGCATACTCAGCCTTTTGTGAGGAGGGTACAAATTGCATCACTCTCTCAAGCCCCTGCTGCTCAGCACTGGAGCATAAACACCAGGAGATTGTGTGCCATCAGAAGTTGCTTACTTTTCCTTGAGGTAAAATGGCCTAGTGCCAAGACTTGGGGTGGAGCCCCAAGATTACAATCTCTTTTGAGAAAGCAGTCTGGAATGATGTAGATGATGAGAACCTGGGCCTGATGAGGTGGGCATCCTGGGCATCAAGGGAACACCTGGCCGATCAGAAGCTGGCTTTTGGGGAATGAATTCTGCATGCTGTCTTAGATAGGCTGATCCACTTCTCCAGACCTGTGCTCCCTCATCGGTAAAATACAGGGAGTGTGCTGAGGGACTGTGAGCCTATTTTGTCTTTGATTTGGGTACCTTCCAGAAGATTATCTTATTTTTATTTTGGTGGGACTGAGGTTTGAATTCAGGACCTTGTGCTTCGTCACTTTGAACGCTTGGCTGGTGCTCTCCCATTTGAGCCACAGCTCCAGTCTGCCATTTGGCTGTTGAATTGGAGATGAAATCTAGCAGATTTTTCTGCCCAAGATGGGTTCCAACCATGATCCTCCAGGTCTCGCCTTCCTGAGTAGCTACGATCAAAGGCTTGAGCCACTGGCACCTGACCCTGTGGTCATTCTTTTTGGATAGACCTGATGAACCATCAGTCTCACTTTCCAAATTAAAGTGATCTTATGTTAAGGTACCTCAAGGTAAAATGAGAAAGTTCTCATTCAAAGAGAGCAGCTGAGGAAAACGCTCATTCTCTTTGACAGAACCTATTCCCTTGAGAGATTAGAACATTAGGAACATCTCAAATGAATCTCCATCCCCAACTTGTATTGGTGAATACAGCATTTTCCGGAAAAAGGGTATGTGACTAGGACTATATTGTGATACCATTGACCTCTAGCAAGTGTGCCCACTCAGGGTTTGGGAACTCCAGTACAAGCTCTGTGGGCCACACTTTGTACTAACTCCTCCACTTTTACCTATAGGAGGCCCTGAGCTATGGGAATTCAAATTAGTAAAGTTAGGTGGCCAATCAGGAAATACTACAAAGGATTGTATTTGGGCACCATATTTTACCTATTTCAAGTTTTTACATATTTCAGCAGTTTTTGGGGAATCGAACCAGCTTGAATGATTTGGCACCTTGCCAGGTGCTAGTGGCTCATACCCATTATTCTAGTTGTTCAGGAGGCAGAAATTGGAGGATCACAGTTCAAAACTAGCCAGGACAGAAAATTCTTCAAGATGCTCAGGTTCATTTAAGCACCAAAATGCTGGAAGAGGAGATGTGGCTCAAGTGGTAGAACATGTCAGATTTGAGCAAACAAGTGAAGCTAGAGAGAAAGGCCCTGAGTTGAAGCCCAAGCATTGGTATTTAATAAAAAAGAGCTGGGCATTGGTGGCTCACACCTATAATCCTAGCTACTGAGATGAGAGGGTTGTGGTCTGAAGTCAGTCAAGGCAGGAAAGTGTGTGAGACTCTTATGTCCAATTAAGGTCCATAAAAACAAGAAGTAGAACTATCGTTCAAGTGGAGAACTCTAGACTTCAGAAAAACAAAACACAGAACAAAAAAAAAAAAACAAATACAAAAAACTCAGGGACAATGCTTAGCCCCTGAGTTCAAGCCCCGGGAGTGGCACAAGCAAAGAAAGAAAAGAAAAAGTAATGCGTCTATATGTGCTCAGAGCACTGCCACTGTTAGGAATAGCAACTGGAAGATCAGACTTCAGGCACATGTCTGTTCTTCTGAAAACAGATCAGATGAAAGTGTGTTCCCCAGCTTAGGATACATTTACAGTAACTTCTTCCTTTGTTATAAAAAGTCACCTTTGGGGGGCTGGGAAGGTGGCTCAGTGGTAGAGCGCTTGCCTTGCATGCCTGAGGCCCTGGGTTCGATTCCTCAGCACCACATAAGCAAAAAGAAAAAAGCCGGAGTGGCGCTGTGGCTCAAGTGGTAGAGCGCTAGCCTTGAGCTGAAGAGCTGACGGACAGTGCCCAGGCCCAGATTTCAGGCCCCACGTCCGGACCCAAAAAAAAAAAAGTCACCTTTGGTCTGGGAAGGTGGCTCAGTGGTAGAGCGCTTGCCTTGCATTCATGAGACCCTGGGTTCCATTCCTCAGCACTACATAAGCAAAAAGAAAAAAAGCTGGAAGTGGTGCTGTGGCTCAAGTAATAGAGCGCTAGCCTTGAGCTGAAGAGCTGAGGGACAGCGCCCAGGCCCAGAGTTCAGGCCCATGACAGAACCCCCCACCCAAAAAAAGTCATCTTTGCCAGAAGCTGGTCACTCACACCTGTAATCCTAGATACTCAGGAGGCTGAGATCTGGGGATCATCGTTCAAAGCCAGCCAGGGAAGGAAAGTCCATGAGACTCTTATCTCCAACAAACCACTAGAAAACTCGAAATGGCACTGTGGCTCAAGCGGTAGAGTGCTCACCTTGAGCTGAAGAGCTGAGGGACAGCACCCAAGCCCAGAGTTCAAGGCCCACGACCGATTAAAAAAAAAAAGTAACCATTTTCCTCACCTATTTCAGTAGAGATCCTTTTTTTTTTTTTTTTTTTGGTCGGTCCTGGGGCCTGAACTCTGGGCCTGGGCGCTGTCCCTCAGCTCTTCAGCTCAAGGCTAGCACTCTACCACTTGAGCCACAGTACCACTTCCGGCTTTTTTTTCTGCTTATGTGGTGCTGAGGAATCGAACCCAGGGCCTCATACATGCAAGGCAAGCACTATACCACTGAACCACCTTCTCAGCCCAGGGCAGATCCTTATATTCTCAACAAAATTATTATTTGTAGATGTTTTTATTTTGTGCCATTACTAGGGCTTGATCTCAGGGCTTCTAGATCTCACTTGGACGTTTTGCTCAAGGCTAGCTCTTTACCATTTGAGCCGCAGCTCCGTTTCTAGCTTTTTGGGTGGTCAGTTGGAGATTAGAGTCCCACAGACTTTTCTGTCTGGGATGGCTTCACACCAGCCTCCTGAGTAGCTAGGATTACAGGTGTGAGCCACAAGAAAACAGTTATACTCCCTTTTCCTTAACTAATTGGAGACCACATGATGGCTTAAAATGTTCGTTTTTTGATTATCAGGCATTGTCAAGTTAGATTTCTAAGATTCTGGTTAGGTGTTTGAAAAAAGGGCCCTGGGTGGGGGAGCTTATTCCTGTAAATGTAGCTACTCAGGAGGCTGAGATCTGAGGAGCCAGCCCAATCAGGAAAAGTCTGAGAGATGATTTCCAAAGAGCTGCAAAGTGGAGCTGTGGCTCATGTGGTAGAGCACCAGCTTTGTGCACAAAAACACAGGGACAGTGCCTAGGCCTTGATTTCAAGCTTCAGGACCAGCGTGTGGGCATGCTAGTGCAAACACAAACACACACACACACACACACAAACACACACACAAATCCAGGATATATGAATCCTAAATTTTGAAAAATATTTTTATTATAAAGTTATTGTACAGAGGGGTTACAGTTACATGACTAAGATAATGTGTACATTTCCTATGGAGCATTGTCACCCCCTCCTTTGTTTTTTCCCCAAGTATCCCTTCCCTCCCCACCTCCTCATCTCCTCCCCACCTCCACCAGAAGTTGTAAGGTTCGTTTTCAACCTAGTGTCTTATACATCTCACTGTTACAATGGGTCCACTTGTGTCCTTGTTTCAGCATTTTGCTATTTCCCTTCCCTTCTCCAAATTAGAAAAATAAGTAATCAAAACAGCTTGGTCCTGGCACAAGAA